>NW_015386122.1:61626-94992 GCF_001527695.2 Protobothrops mucrosquamatus | reverse complement strand
AATAAATAAATAAATAAATAAATAAACACTCTTTTCTCATTCAAAGGCTGGTCCCGACAGCCCCACCAAGGTATAAGTTGCTGACTGCGCAAACCTTTATAAGCATTTACTGCTCTGCTCTTCAGTTCCCAAATTTATCTGACAATAGTTTTTTTAAAAAAATTATCAGAAACAAATATTGAATTATGAATCAACATCACACATTTTTTGAGATTAGACCAATATATCTAATGTGACCTGATCTGGATAGTTGTCTTGCTATAGTTATCCAGTCCCTGGAAATACTCAAAACTTAACCTAATCCAAAATAAGATCAGCAAAAATTTTATCTGGCACTATAGGACTGTATCCAAGCATCTAAATTAGTTTCTATTCCACTTCAGGACCAAACTTAAAACAGAGGTTTAAACCTTTTAAACATTAATAATCTCAGATATATAGCTGAAACATCCCTGGAAACATTTTTGCCAACTGCACTTTGGGAAAGCACCAAGAACAAATAAGCATGCCTTCATCTAAGACACAAAACTGGTATAAATGTCTCCTGGAGGAATGTAGGTAGATCTGAATGTAACGTAATGCACTTGTGGCTTAAATAGTAGCTCTCCTTTCTAAGCTATAGAATAACAAGAACAATCTGTTCCCAAGTCACTGATTTTGAATATGTTCTAATTTCAGAAACTTGTCAAGGGACATGCAACACAAACTAGATAGGGCCAAAAAGAATAACCTTGGAAATAGTTTCACTCAAACAACATACATAGGCAGTGCTTTTTTTCTAAAAAAAAAAAAAAAGGTGCCGAAACTAACACACGTCATACAACCCGCCTTGCCTACCCTACAAGGTTCCATCCAAAAAAGGTGCCGAAACTCCGTTCTGGGCGTTCTATGAGAAAAAAAAGCCCTGTACATAGGTATAAGAAGTATATCTCTGAGCAATAAAAAAGAATATAAATTAAACAGAAGGTAAAAGGGTAAGGGACCTTAATGCTAGAGTTTAAAATGGAAGACAATGTGTTAATGAGGGATCTATAAGTTCTTCTGAGTGAAGCTTCAGGCATTTATCAGTAAGGCAAGAATTCAGTCAAAATTGAAAGAACCGTGTTTGTTGGGACAAGAATCACTTAATTAGAAATGGGAACAAAGGGTTTTTTAAAAATAACAGGTCACTTCTGGACATACTTATTGAAGGAATGCCAAATGGTTAATTCAAGGAAGGAACATAGCCAGATAAGCTACTACTTCTGGAAAAGCCCTACTAATAATGTGAAGAGGTAATCAGCCAACAGGAGAAAAATACATTTAAAAAAACAACAACCAGACACATAAGGGAAAAGTTATTTGATTGAATGCTGTGTCATTTTTGAAAATGCTAGCAATGATTAATTGTTATTAAAGACCATTTAGTGATTAAAACTGTGTTACCACTTACATATCCAGAATTAATCTAAGGTCCTTTTATTTGCTAGCTAGAGTTTCTCTACCAAAATAAATGCTTCAATGGTTGGAACCTTACAGCATAATAGCTTAATCACCTAGGGCAGGGGTAGGCAACCTTGGCTCTTTTATGACTCGTGGACTTCAACTCCCAGAATTCCTGAGCCAGCCTAGGGCATGGGTGTCAAACTCGCCGCATCACGTGACATGTCGTGACGTATCGTGTGGGTTTTTTTGCATTGCCGGAGCTGGGGTGGGCACAGTCTCCACATGATGCAACTGGCCCACGGGCCAGCAGTTTGACACCTAGGTTAAAGGACCTGATTGGAATTTGATGGCAGACTTCCAGAAAATATCAGCATTGTAGACTAGAATGGGAAAATTTTAAAAATCAAAGACAGAAACTAAACATCCTAGAAAAAAGCAATACCATTTTTATATTTGTTAAAAAAGCTACATAGTTATGTCCATAAAGTCACCAGGAACCGATATTTAAAGGAGATTTAATTAAACAAACATTTTTATAAATTTAATGTTTTTCTAACTATTTTTATCTTTACCAAGTGCAGTATTACAGCAACAGCTCAGAAGTTACAAGAGATTAAGATAACGGTTGCTATTCCCTACTGATGAAGTCCACTCATGCAGTATATGAAATTAAATGGTAATATCATATTGTCTCTTTTTTTGTGTCTTAGTATTCAGACATTTAGTTTAGCAACAAATTATAAAGCACAAAGGACTACAATGGCTAAAAATCCTTAAATCTCTCACTTAGCACAAACATCTGAACTCTACAATGTTCCAGGAACTGGTGGAAACTAGAATGTTCAGCTACTCAATCAATCTTGGATGATTCAGAAGAAATTACCCAAAAAATGACCCTGTCCTCATTATATTTCTAATTCTGGTTTGTTTTTTTTTGCATCCATTTGCAATGGAATCCCATAAAGACATTGACTATATTTCCTCTTGTCCAAATGCTAGGCTGTCCACAAGCCAGACTACAAAACATGGAAATAACTGTGAAACAATTCGATTCAATGTCAGTTGAGTCAGAAAGACAAAGAAACGTATCTTAATGTTTTAAGGAAGACCATTTCATGCTCATCAAAACCTGATTACCTTAGTAAATCCATGATAATGATCCTTTTATTCTGAGCTATTATGGATGTACATTATCATTAAGATTATATTTTTATCTTTCACCCTCTATTCAGGAAAGTTAAACATTATTCTGTAAAAATAAAAACTAAAAAGGAAATGCTCTTAAATAAAGCAGAGATTACAAAAACCAGTGGAATCCATTGAGAAAAGAGTCTCAGTCCAAGGATTTCTTTGGAACTCTGAACCACCAAAATGTTGGTTGCTTTCCAGAAGTGTCAGGACACTCCCTAATGAGTTGGTACACGAGGAGGGAGAAAAGCTATTGAAAGGGTGAAGAAGCTGAGAAATTTTACAGAGTGCAAACACAGATTCTTTCTAGTAACTTTGGAGATCCGTGGAAACGTGTACAGTAATTTTCTTAAATAGTTAACAAGTAATATTTCTGTGATTCCGAGCACTGATGAATGAAGGAAAGTGGACTAAATTCTGTATTGGCTTCAGGTCACAAAGCATGGTTTTCCATACCATATCCACAATCTTCATGAAAGCCATAACGTTTTTCAGAAACAAATAAAAATCAAATCAAATATAGATATTACTGTATCAGATGCAAGTAACCAGATCCACACGGGAAAGGTTGAAGTTGATTACTTTATTGTATGCTATCTATAATATAATAATCTTCCCAGAATGCTTGCCTTCTCTTGGGAACAGATAAGGCCTCATGGAACTTGGGGGGAGGGCTTTTACACCTAGATTTCTTGTGGCTGCATAATGACTCAAGGCTAATTCCCCGTTTGATCCGTCCTCCTTGTCTGGCTGGCAGTTTCCCAACATAATGGCTCTCTAAAATCTAATTGGCTTGGCCAAAAGGTTTGAATAACTGTATATTTCATGATGCAAAATAAAATCCCCTCACTTCAACAGCATCACTTTTCTTCCTTTGAGAATTGGCAATGTTACAATGTCAGAGAAAAGAAATGCATTTTATTTAATAAGAATATATCACTGCAAACTTATGCCTAGGAAAATGAGGCTTGACTCTAAATAAACGTGAATAGGACTGACTTGTACTATTGTTGAATCAGACAATGAATATTGCTCCATTGAACAGACAAATTTCAGCTGAAGCCCAGCATGGAGCTATCTTTGGTTTAGAAAGCTAAAATATGAGACTCATACAGAGGAACATTGGGAACAAACAAAGATTTCTCTACCTGTGGTCTTTTATCAAAAAGTAAAACCTTAAAAACTCTTTTCCCTCTTGATTTCAAATAACTAGAAGCTAACTGTGAATAGTTTCTACCAGCCTATTTAATACCGTATTGTGAGTCTAGTTCCTTTTCTTTATATTTGATATTTACAGAAAGTGTGTTATGTGAATTTTATAAAGGCCTGCTTTTGAATAGCCAGGTTCTATAACAGTGATGGCGAACCTTTTAGAGACTGAGTGCCCAAAACCTGGCCCCGCCCCCCACCCCCGCCCCCGCTCTGCCCCTCCATCCCCTGCCCTGCCTGCCCACAGGACCACTCACCACCTCCAGGGCTCGCCGCAGATCACCCAGGCAGCCCAGCAGCGCTATGGCGGCCACACCTTCTGCCCGCACCCTGCAGCATCAACTGCATGATGGGGTGTGAGGGCAGAGTCTTGTCTACACTGCCTGGCTGCCATGTCCTTGGCTGCGCTGCTCCATGTGGGCCACGCTTGAGGGCGACTCTCCTTCGGGGGGGCTGCTGAAGAGGACGGGGTTGCGGGGGGAGGCAAGGCTGGGGCAACAGCACGTGTGCCCACAGAGAGGGCTCCAAGTGCTGCTTCTGGCACCCGTGCCATAGGTTCGCCACCACTGTTCTATAATATTTTTCTGCACTATAAAGTTCTCTGCCATGCATTATTTTGTGAAAATTATTTCGAATGTACTGTATAGCTGCAAAAAAATCTCAAATATGCTATTAGACCATCGGACAGCTTGTTCTCTTTCTGAAATTAACTAAATCTGGGCAAATCTTTGTGTGCTTGTATCTTCTCCAATAATATTAGATTTTCTTTAGATATTACTTCTATGACACAACATCCCTCCTTTAACTGATGAACTTTCCTTCATTCATTAGTGCACATAATCACAGAAATATTACTGGTTAATTCCTTTAGGAAAGTTACTGTACAAATTTCCATGACCAATTTTTTGTTGGTGATTAATCTAGCAAGTACCATATTGAACATTTTAATTATAATATGAATCTTAGAAGATTCTTACAGAATGTATGAAATTGGAACATTGAAAAATCAAAATAAATATACTTACAATGAATTATTATACATAATTTTGATCTGGGATTTCTGAAAATTATAATCCCAACTCATTAGAGGGAGGGAAAATTACAGAGAAAACTTCTATATAATATGACAATGCAACTCCAGCATTATGTGAGGAAAAAAATTGCAAACATTAAAATGACAATTTATGCTTATAAAATGTTTACAGAAGCAGATGAAATAACATAGGTCTTTGTTCCAAAAAGAATAATTGATATATGAAGGTAACATCAGCTATTAAGTATTTTGATAAAGAGAATAGTATACACTTTCAATTTATTAATTTTTCTGTGACACTCACTGAACTCAAAATGCATTTCACCTTTAACTGTAAATCCTGATTACCAAACCATAACCATGATAAACCTTACTTATTTTAATACAGATTTATCTTCCAACACAATCCTGAAGGCATAAAGCAGGTAATCTCATTCATAACCTACAATGTCTTGAGTTTCAGCTCCTTTCAATCCCAGATAGCATAATTAAAACACATCCTTTATGATGAGTTATGGAACCTCACAGTATTTTCATGGGTGTTCATCCAAACTCTCCATTAGGCCATCCCAATGATAACTGCATCAGGCTGTATTTCATTTCTTCATTTTCTCTGAAGAAAAATATTACTTGTTTAGGTCCTTGGCATGGTTTTAGCTCCTTAGTACAACTTTCAATTCTCTAATGCTTTTTGGCTGGTTATGACCACAATCTGCCCAGATTATGTGCATTTGTTCTCAAGGGAAGAAAAGTATGGTTGCAGTATTCAAAAACTGATGGAACAGAATCCACAAATAGAATTGATTATTTAATTAATTAATCCCATGACCTCTCTTCAAGTTTTGCTATCCCAAGGTTTGTGGGGAGGCGAGATAAAATATCACAAACAGACCGTTCTTTCTATTTCTTCTGCTAAATATAGATTAAAAATTAAAAAGAAGAATCCTGGTGATTTTAGTTGAAAGCTAGAGAAATCAGCCAACTCTCCTTTCTATTCCCACTATTTCTATAACTGGAATTTGTCATTTAAAGAGAGAAAATGAAACACATTTAAACAGACTTCCCAGATCCTCTGGCCTTGGATAAAAACTACTATCGTCTCCAAGATAAAGATTCATAGTTTTATCTGAATTAGCTTAATAGGTTTATCATATTCAAAATGTTAATGCACTGGTAACAAATATAGTTAAATCTTGTGTTTACAGTATATGTTGGAATAGCCAACACTTTAGAAGATAGGGTCAAGATCCAGAAGAATCTTGGCAGACTTGAACACTGGGTCCTACTCAAAAAAATGCAATTCAGTGGTGAGAAAAGCAAGATTCTACATTTAGACAAGAAAAACCAGTTGCACCTGGCTCAACACCAGTAACTGTGAGAGAGATCTAGGAATCCTAGTGGACAACCATTTAATATGAGCCAGTAGTGTGCTGCAGCTGCCAAAAAAATCCAATAAACTCCTAGGCTGCATCAAGCGAGAGATAATATCAAGATCACATGAAGTGTTAGTATCACTTTATACTGCTTTGGTAACACTACACTTGGAATACTGTGTCTGGTATTTGTCACCATGACACAAAAAAGATGTTGAGACACTAGAAAGATTGCAGAGAAGAGCAACAAAGATGATTAGGGGGCTGGAGGCTAAAACATATGAAGAATAGTTGCAGGAACTAGATATGTCTAGCCTAGGGGTAGGCAACCTTGCCTCTTTTATGACTCGTGGACTTCAACTCCCAGAATTCCTGAACCAGCCATGCTCACGAGTCATAAAAGAGCCAAGGTTGCCTACCCCTGGTCTAGCCTAACAAAGAGAAGGACTAGGGGTGATATAACAACAACAACAACAACAACAACAACAACAACAACAACAACAACAACAATAATAATAATAATAATAATAATAATAATAATAATAATAATAATAATAATAATAATAATAATAATAATAATAATAAAGTTTGAAGGGACTTTGGAAGTCATCTAGTCCAACACCCTGCTCAGGCAGGTAACCCTATACCATTTCAGACAAATGGCCGTCCAGTCTTTTCTTAAAAACTTCCAGTGTTGGAGTATTCACAGTTTCTGGAGGCAGGTTATTCCACTGATTAATTGTTCTAACTGTCAGGAAATTTCTCCTTAGTTCTAGGTTGCTTCTCTGTTTGATTAGTTTCCATCCATTGCTTCTTGTCCTGCCTTCAGATACTTTGAAGGATAGCTTGACTCCTTCTTCTTGGTGGCAACCCCTGAGATATTGGAACACTGCTATCATGTCACCCCTCGTCCTTCTCTTCATTAAACTAAACATACCCAATTCCAATAACTGTTCCTTATATGTTTTAGCCTCCAGTCCCCTTATCATCTTTGTTGCTCTTCTCTGTAATCTTTCTAGAGTCTCAGCATCTTTTTTACATCATGGTGACCAAAACTGGATGTAGTATTCCAAGTGTGGCTTTACCAAGGTATTGTAAAGTGGTATTAACACTTCACATGATCTTGATTCTATCCCTCTGTTAATGCAGCCCAGCACTGTATTGACTTTTTTGGCAACTGTGATATGATAGCAGTCTTGAAATATTTGAGGGGCTATCACAGAGAAGAAGGGCTCAATGTATTCTCCAAGCACATGAGGGCAGGACAAGAAATAATAGATGGAAATTTATCAAGGAGAGATCCAGCCTAGAACTAAGGAGAAATTTCCTGACAGAGAGAACAATTAATCAGTGGGAAAGTTTGCTTCCATCAATGGGTGCTCCATCACTGGAGACATTGGACAACCATTTGTGCTCCAAAGTCCCTTTCAACTCTGTTATTGTGTTATATCTGTATATTATAAAGTTATCTGATTACTTCAAACATATAAATGATATCCTTTTCCTTCACTATTTTACTGTGGCATGTATTTATCCATTTATATATAACTTTTACAAGTCTACTGTGATCATCTATGTTCATTAGTCATGAGAAACAATTGGTTTAAAGCATGCAATAGTTTTATCCTTTAGTTAGAACACATGTGCTTCTTTACAATATATATGGCACATTTCTGTACCAAGCAAGTAGCTTGGGACTGTCCATTTATCTGTAAACATTTAATAGGTTACTCCAGATGTACAAAGTGTAGTGCTAACAAATGTAAGGCACTGTTTAGATAGGCTTTGTTGTAGGTAGAATGCAAGCAAATATGAAAGGTTTACAAATGGAGGACAATAGTGTCAAGATTTACGTAACATTCATGAATGAGAACAATTGTATAAGAAATGGTTAAAACCATTAGTACAAATTGGCTTTGCCATGCTCAGCTGCCACTCTGTGTCCTTTGGCAAGGAACTGGTGGTATTGAAGGCTATTAGATACAAGATCATGTTAATTTATATGGCTAGAAGGCTGTTCTTCTAATGCTAAGTCACACTTGGCAAACTAATAAATTCCCCAAATCAATATTGACATTTTTCTATATTTCAATATTTACTTATTCATATATTTTTCTCTCAAAAGAGCCTTGGCAAAGTTTTTTTCTCAAATATACTAGGACACATTTTAAAATATATCACCAACTGCACACTTGGTAATATTAATTCTCCTCTAAACTTAAAAAAAAACTTGATTGACCTTTTCATCAGTATAACTGCATTGGAATTTAGCACAGAAGTGCTACATACTGTACATGGTCTCCAATGAACATAGAAGCTGAAGATTCCAACCAGAATCATCATTCTAGCTTGTATGAATATAATTAGTTGCAAAGCTGCCAAATTCTGCTCATACACACACATTCCTTCATATGCTAATAAAGAGAAAGAGATATCATTATGGTCATAAATCTAGGGGCAGTCAAATTATTACTGTAATAAAAAGGTAACTGTTAAACCAGTAATTGCTCATGTCAGAAAGGAAACTGGTTCTTCTCTCCACTCTAGCACATAGAAGAAACTGACAGACTTGGGGGCCAATCGAGGAATGAGTAGGAACCAACTACTTAAAGCGATAAAAGCAGCTTCAAAAGAAATGCCCAGAGAGAAAAATTAAAAGTGACAAGAGGTGGAAATTCAACAGGCAGCCTGCACAAGACAGACAGGAGCTGTGTGTCATTGCAAATGTTCATCTATAAATACAGGACTATATTTTAAATTAGAAAAAGTTCCACAACTCAAATATGAAAATAGAAAATATTGGAAAAAAGTGATTATAGAGAAATCCACTAGGGGTTTTTACACTTTTATAGTTCTAAAAAGCATCAAAACCAACTCTGATTATGGTGTGAATGGAAGTTCTGAAGAGAATCCTCGGGCATTTTGCCTTACTGTAGTCTAAAATTGGAACAACCCCCAGGGGTGAGCAGTTATCTAAAAAATAACCTATTTTTAGTACTGAATAAAGGGAGAGGTAATTACATTTTTTAAAAGAGCTAACAGTAGCAAATTTTTATTCTGAATGTCAGCTATGGGTAAATATTCTTCCTTCCCTCAATTTCTTCCCTCAGAGTTGCCTATTGATAGATTATGTACCATAATTTTTGACTCCTGACAATCACATAGATTTTCTCCATGATGATCTAAGTCTTCTAACATTGCACCCAATACTACTGTAAATGAGTCTATCTACCTTGCTGTTAAGCCATCCTCTTCTTCTCTTTCCTTCATAGCATTCGAGTCTTCTCTAGAGAGCTAAGTCTTCGCCTAATGTGACCAACCTATGATAATTTGAGTCTGGCTATTTGGGTCTTGAATGCAAACTCTGGGTTGATTTGTTTAATGATCCATCAGTTTGGGGTTTTTTTGGCTGTCCATGGTACTGTATTTTCTGGAGTCTTCTCCAAAACCAATTTCAAAGGTGTCAATATTCTTCCTAGCCTACTTTTTCAAAGCTGAATTTCTACTTCCATAAAGTGAAGTCTCCAATTGCCACTTCTTAAAACATTCCAAGTCTATCCCATATGACTTTTAACAATCAGTTTTCTTGATCATGGAATTTTCAAGAACATTTTACCAATAAAATGCTAATTCTAGATTTTGATGGTTGGAACTGAAATAATTGCTGCCAGGGACCAACAGTTTGACAAATAATCTTCCTTTTTGATATCACACAATAGGGTCTTCCCCCCAATTATCTAATAAACTAATGGGCCTGAACAGATTTCAGCTTTTATTTTCAGGATCTCTGGTCACCGGGACCAGACATTTTGTCTTCCAAGCTTTCACACTCATGATGGAACCCATCTTCATGGAATGTCCGTCTAGGTTAGACAGAAGTTACCTGAAGATGGGCTCTACCACGAATGAAGGTAAATATACATATCCTAGGATATGTTGCAGGATCCAATTTGGGTCTGTCACTGGGACCAAAGATTTTGTCTTCCGAGCTTTCAGACTCATGCTGGAGTCCATCTGTCTAGGCTAAAGAGAAGTTCCCTGAAGATGGGCTCCAGCAGAAGTCCGAAAGCTCGGAAGGTGAAATCTCTAGTCACAGTGACTGACCCAGATTGCAAAATATCCTGGGATATGTATATTCACCTTAATTTGTCAGTTTTTATTTTCCCAAATAACTCTTCCTCATATTATCCATGTTATTGTATAAGGCACTTCTTGGATTACAGTGGTAATTGGAAGCAGAATTCCCACAACTAAGCATGTAACTATAAAGTGTGATGTATCCTGAGCATACTGTTTAGCGATTATGGTAGTCCTGGTTGCTGTCATAATCCCTTATTAAACTCTATCTGCAAGACTGCAACATAGCTACTTTTTGTGTTTCAGGGGCTAGATTTCTTATACATGGACGGGAATATCCCAAGCGTTTTCCTTTCCATTTTTCCAAAGCTGGGCTGAAAAAAGAAGCATTCAGCAGAAGGACATTTTAGCTAGACAGATTAGATTACATCAAGTATAGTCTTGAGTATAGTTTATTATGTAAGTGTTGGAAGAAAAACTCTGCTAATGAGGATTTCAATTATATTCTCCTAGCTCATAATAATGTTTTTCATAGCTTAAAAAATGGTTTACTTTTTTGGCTGAATAAAGAATCAGGCTGACATACTGCAATCATTTTTTTCAATAAACAAGACACTAAAGAATTCAAACAATGAAATGGTTTGGTTGATGTTGAAACAATGCTTCCTTCCTTTCAAATTTATCATCAGCAGATACCAGAAAACAAGCTGACATATAGGAAGTTAGCATTTATTACAGCAATAGTTCTTCATTCTGAAAACAGTTAAAAGGAACTTCCAATATTTTTTTTTTAAAATCACCCCTTAAGTTAAAAAAAAGTTATATTCACAACACAATAGAGCTACGACTATGTGGTATTCCTAAGACAGTCACTTTGACAATTTGGGTTTAAGTTTGTTACTTAAACATGATCAAGGAAAGAGCCATTAATGCTGTTGTTCGTAATATAAATGCATTTTCATTCTCTTGCTACTGCTAGTGAAACATTAAAAAAACTCAATTATTATATTTGGATGCAAAGATGTAAAATTTGCCTTGCCTATATAAATACTTTAAAAACAAAGTGTTTCTCCCTTTGCATATTCCAAAGGTTTTTCAGAAACCAGCTAGATGTTCAATGCTTTCTAAATTAGAGCTCTTTAAACTTCTAATACCCAAGTTATTTAACCATGCAATCAAGCTACCCATTTTCATTTTGACAGTCTATAGATTGGAACTGTTTTTGGAAGCAGGGCTCAGCAAATGAATTCTAAACTGGCTGGAATTATTCACTACTCCTTTATCTCATCAAGCTCAAAAATAAGTTTTTCAAGGATTTTTTTTTCTACCTCAGAAAGAAGCATTGAAAAATAGAGGGGAGAGGGAGAGAATAGAAGTTGAGGCCAAAAACCCAGGAATACAACCATTATCCTAAGGGCTGAATGTTTTAAGTCAATATGACTTATTACATTTAGATAAATGGAATATTTATAGTATGTACTACATTGACCCTTTTAAAATTAATATATTATTTATGGAGGAACAAGCAGTCCTCCTGTCCATCTTGTACTTCAGGCATATGTGCATACAACATACAAACTGGTTTTCAAGGAATACATGCAATAACACAAGCCAGACAGCTGAGAGGGTCATCCAGTCCATCTTACTGGTCAGAATGCTTTATTTCTACCAGCAATGCTGTAAAAATATCCTTGGAAATCCAAATACATTTTCTATTGAGTAAACCTGGTAAAACAGTATGGAGGAAGAACAGCAGGAAAAATCAGCATACAGATTGGTCAACAGATTGCTGGAGTAGAAGTCAAGGAATTCAGATTCAAATCCTCAATCGGTCATGAAATCCACTGAGCCCTTTGATCTACCATCTTCCCTTATTCTACATAATTCATAAGGATGTAATCAGGGCAGATCGGAAAATGGAGAACCTGGTGAACAGCTATTTTGAAAGTGACTTGGATTATCCCAAGCATTTTGTTGACTGAGACAAAGGACACAATGGCACCCAATTCAATTTTATGTATAAATGCTGACCAGATTGGAAGGAGGTTTTCTTCATGGTTAGGAAGACAGTTGCAGGATGAGGGATAGTAGTGTCCTTTTGTGCACAGGTAGTATAGGCCAAGGCTTTTCAACCAGTGGTACGGGTACTACCTGTGGTACATTGGCACCTGGCAGGTGGTACGCGACCATCCTAGAAAAGTGGTAGCGGGGGAGGGGAATGAGCTGAACCGGTGGCAGCACCACACAAGCCTGAGCGAGAGATGGCTGGAGCTGCAGGGCTGTCAGGGCTCAGCGGAAGCGCCAGGATCAATGCTTCTTTGGGGCTGTCAGGGCTCAGTGGAAGCACCAGGATCACCGCCAGGCTCCAGCTGGAGCTCGGCGCTGATCCTGGTGCTTCTGCTGAGCCCAGAAGAAGCGTCGATCAGCTGGAATGTTGCAGCAACTCCAGGGTCTTGTGATTTACATTCAGATGCTTGGCAACTGATTCATATTTATGACGGTCACGGTGTCCCAGGGTCATGTGAAGTGACCCAAACCTGCTGCAATCACCCAGCAGACGGGGGAAATAAAAACCAAACACCTCCCACCCCACCCCTGTTGCCAATCCTCAACAGAAATGCTCACAACAATGAAAACCTTGGACAGGAGAAAGAGTGCCGCTGGGTGGGCAGGCAGGTGTCTTGCTTGGCTGTGGCTTGGGGGACACTTTTTTCAGTGCCATTGTAACTTCGAACAGTCACTAAGTGAACTGTTGTAAGTCAAGGACTACCTGTACTTCATCACTTTTTTTCCTTTTTTTTGTCATCAAGTTTTTGACACCTTGCTAGGCGACTGGTGGTACTCGGATATTGCCATATCCTAAAAGTGGTACAATGGGTGAAAAGGTTGAAAAGCCCTGGTATAGGCAATCAAACATCTTCCTGTCTATATATCCCTGTCACCCTAGCAAAAGGCAGAATCGCTTCACTCTATTCTAATGGTCAAGCTGTTCCTGGATATTGCAATACAAGGCAGAAAGTTCCATATTCAAACACAAAAAGCAAGGAACACAACGCAAAATATTCTTTACCTATAGTACAGAAGGCAATGCGTACCCTCAGGACGTCAAAGAAAAGTATTGCTTTTTATTTCATGACTCTTGCAACTATGATACTAAAGTTTTTTTTTATTTCACCATTATTATTTTTATAAATAAGTCAAGGCAACAAACATACCTACTACTCCTTCCACCTCCTGTTTTCCCTACAACAACTACCCTATGAAGTAGGTTGGCTTGGAAGAGAGTGATTAGTTCAAAGTCATTCAGCCAGCTTTCATGCCTAACATGGGACTAGAACTCAGTCTCCCAGTTTCTAGCCTGGTGCCTTAACCACTAAACCAAACTGACTCAATTTTCATGTTAACAGGAGGTTAGTACACAAATTGTTTTCCAAAACGGATAAATTTAAGTGCAAGTATTGCAGATATTTTCCTAACTGAATCTTCCATTTTCTGTGTTGTCATAGTGATAATTTAATTTTTCACGTAGCAATTTTTTAATATTATATTTGTGAACAAATTCCAATCATAATATTTTCATCAAAGTAAGCAAAGAAATTAATTCTGACATTTATAAGAAAGATAAAATGATGCTGATGTGGAGAAGTCATGCATTAAAAAAAATCATATTTATTGTATATAGAAACTTTGAGTGAGGAAGAAGAAAGATATTCTGGGTTCTTACTGCATGCTGGAGAAGGCAACATTCAGAAAAAAATAAAATGATGAAATAGAATTATTTATAAATATGGTTCTGCCAGCAAGAACTATTAAAGAATGTATACATTTCATCTACCTAACATTTGACAATCCTGCCTGTTTTCAAATAAGTCTATCTTGGTTTCCCTCAATGAAATGATGAAAAAATCCATTCCATTGCATTAGATGCTTCCCTGGAATAATCAAAGAATATTGCTCCTTCAGTGCAATCAGTGAGGGAAATAACACTATTCAGAACACTACAGAATTCCTTGATTCACTTGAACTCTGGATTGCCATCAGATAAACTGGAATTGAAGATAGACTAGCCCATCCTTTTTTTTTGAGGAACTTGTATCTTCCAAAGCTTCACAGTGGAACATGGGCGATCATGGAAAAACTGCCCAAAAATCTCATTGTAGCAAAGATAAAACAATAAAGAGTTGAAAAATGACATCATAACTCCAAAAATTACACTCAACTGATCAGAAAATGAAAATGTCCCTTTTGAGCGGACACATTTCCCAATACATACTTTGCTCTCATTGTACATAAAGCAGCAAGACAAATCATGGAGTTGCTGATTTATCTGCAGAAACGGACATCCCAGCACGATCAGTTGTATGAAGCTTTAAGCCAAGGAAAAAGGGTTCTAAAGCAGTGGTTCTCAACCTTTTTAATGCCGCGACCCCCAACTGGTCGTAAGTCAAGGATTAAACCGGTCGTAAGTCGAGGACTAAACCGGTCGTAAGTCGAGGACTACCCAACCGGTCGTAAGTCGAGGACTTTCCCTGCCCGGGAGCGCCGCGCATGCGTGGTTTCGCCCCCTGCGCCGGCTGAAGCATAGCTGGCAAGCGGCAGAGACGGTGCAGGCTGACCACCAGCTGGCCCAGCTCAAGGGAGGTAAGGCACTCGCCGGAAAAGGGGAAAAAAATGGCGGACAGCCTTGCTTGGCGACCCCCGTGAAATGGTCGATCGACCCCAAATGGGGTTGCGACCCATAGGTTGAGAACCGCTGTTCTAAAGAATGGCAGATCAACCACAAATGGTGTCATCAAAAGTGTTCTTTGTTAAATGAAAAAAAGCATCCATATTTGTCTTGCTATGCATCTTCTTTAATAAAATGAAGTTGTCTAATGTCAAAACCAAAACAATAGTAATCCACCTATGATGATTTTGTTACTCTGTGGAGAGAAGGAAATATCACTGAAAGGATGAGCCAATGTGTCACCAGTCGTTTAGTATATTCTAAACAGCTAAACTTCAAGGTAACATAAAAAAGTCTTATTTTCCATGCAAACATGGTTCCTTTTGTCAAACATTTGTTGTATGTTCCCAAGCAGAACATTAATAACTTTAGAGATAGAGAACGAGGATGATTTTCTGGTTTTAAATTTTGATTTTTAAAAAAACATTACCTAAACATAGTCGAACTCATGCTTTAATCTGATCCAAAAATATACAGCTGTTTATGATAAGCTTGGTGCTATTAACGGTCTAATGCTTTCTTCCACTACTTAATTTTTCAGATCTACTTTGAATGCAAAGCCTAATCTTGCATTGGCTATTAGCAAAACCATTTTTCTTCCAGCTGTTAAGGGTTAGATGTGCAACATCCATTAAAGAAACGGCTTGATAGTATGGCTGGCCAAGAAAAGAAAAAGATCATTACAGCCTCAGAAAATTAATGTAACCTTCACAAAAGAAGTACCACCACCCATTACTACCAAACACTGATTAAGTATCAGTATTGCTCAGCAAAATTGTTCATTGCTAACTTAAAAGAAAGTCATTTCTTGCCTTGGTGGGGCAAGGAGGAGAAAAGAAAGAAAGAAAGAAAGAAAGAAAGAAAGAAAGAAAGAAGAAAGAAAGAAAGAAAGAAAGAAAGAAAGAAAGAAAGAAAGAAAAGGGAAGGAGTATAGGCTTTACATTAGTAAAATGATATAAAGGAATAAAAGCGCAATGCTATTATCTGTCAAAGGAATCAAGTCCTCACCAAGCATGGTTTTTTTTCAGTGTTCAACTTTCTCCATCAGCCATAATCATCCAAAAAAGACTTCTTTCTTATTATCACTTGTCTGTTTCCATATCACTTTCTTAAGTAGTAGAGGGGAATTTCAGTTTTTCAACAAGGAAACTGGCATTATATTTAAAAGCTTCATAATGATGTAAAGATCAAGAGAATTTCGTCAATTTCCTCCCTGATTCTACTTGTAGGGCATCTTTATCATCTTTATTATCTGCATGACTTTCCATATTCAGAATGGGGGGTGGGTGGGGTTTTTTTGAGAAAAAGAAAAAGAAGCCAAAAGGAAAGTAACAGGATAAATTGAGATCCTCTTTGATTCTAATTGCCTTAATAGTTTCTTATCATTTGATCCAAATTAATTGTAAATGTGTTTATTTGCTTAGGAAATTTAACAGTTTATCAGCAACTGAAGTGTGTTTGCAAGAACTGATAATCAGGGATGTGCTCTTTGCAAGTATCCCTTCCAAAACAAGCAATTTTTAAATAAGTTGCTTGCAAATCATGTTAGGAATAGATGTACTGTTTGTTGCAGTGTATTTTCCGTGCCTCCCTTCAAATTAAGAGTTCTGCTCTGGATTCAAGCTGCGCTTCCTCCAGACTTTATTAGTCATAGGAAGCTCAAGCTGGCCAAATTCCTCTTTGCCACCCTTGGTTTTGTTTTTCTTTTCCTGCTGACATACAACATTTCACACTCCCACAATCTGCAGCACAAGGAGTCAGGCACATTATTTACTATGAGATGCTACTTTATAAAGCTCAAGTTTGAAAAACAACAGTACCCTCAAAGCAGCTGGATATATTAGATAGAGCAAAGTAACAATGGGAAGATTACTCTAGTCTCACCCAACGCAGTAACAGCTTTAAATGAAACACCGAGGTTGTTTAGCAACTATCCCATTTCAGGAAGCAAGAATACCATGTTTAAACCATCAAGAAGACTATAGGCAAGCTAAATTCAATTACCCAATTACAAGTTGAGTTAATTCCGTAAAGTAAGGCCATAGCACAACTACTTTTTACAATTGCCTAGATTTAATGGGGGGAATCACAAGATTTTGGAGAAAGTCTAATTCCAAGGCATGAATTTTGGCTTTGCTAGGAATAGGGCAAAATGACTCACTCATTTTTGATTTCTTCCAAAATCTACTTTATGTAACAAAATGCATTTACAACAAGAAAACAGATGTGCTCCTGATTCTTCTAGGTAAGTATGCCCTGAAAAAGAAAGAATTATGGTAGCCTATTATAATCCAGCTGTACAGTATTTATAACTGTGCTTTTAAGGTCTTGAAAAAAATCATTTTTCATTCCACAAAGAAGCAAAGTTTAAATATAAATCCAATAATAAAAGTGAAAATCTGCAAAGTTAAAATATTCTTTATAAGGAAGTTGTTATTTTGATAAAGAAAACCCTTGAGTCTGCCTATTCTATTAAAAAAACTGTTCGCAGTATTTTATCAATATGTTAAAAATGTCTGGCTGATATTAATATAGGAACCCATATAATTTGCAGCAATACTGGAGTGACATTCATATTAATAACTCTTATTCTTCCCCACAGATTTAACCATCTATTAAAATCAATATTCTTCTGAGATAAACTTTTTGAAATATCTCTTTAAACAGGGAATATTCCTTGGGATAATTATTCTAAGGTATTTAAAAGAATTCAAGCAATATGAAAAGCTTCAATCTTCATATATCTCCAAAGAAACCTTCAATCCTGTTGGAAGTATATTAGATTGATTCTAATTAAGAAAATATCTGCTTTTATTTAGTAAACCATGCTTCCCTATGAGGCAGGTTAATTCACATAATGCACAAATGAAGGGTCTCCAATTATGAAATGTCTTCATTGCTTCCAAATGTCTTCAAAGTTCTTTGGAAATCAAATAAGGGTAAGGTGACTCAGGTATTGGAATGGTCCTGGTCTTCTAGGGCTGGTTGTCTTACAAAAGCACAGCCATAATTGTGAAGGCAACTTGTTTCATAAATGGCAAATTAGCGCAATTGGGCTGGAAGTATTTTAAATCATTTAAAGAAACTCCTCCTCAATTAACTCACTATAAATCTTTCAGTTAGTCATGCCCTGGTCATGGACTTATGGACTTACTGCAATATGCTCTACATGGCGCTACCCTTCAAGAGTATCTGGAAGCTGCAACTGATGCAGAATGCTGTGGCATGAGCAGTTTTGAGTGCCCCTAGGGTTCTGCATGTACGACCTGTGCATTGGGTGCCAATTTGCTTCTGGGTCCAATTCAAAGTGTTGATTATTATCTTTAAAGCCCTTCATGACATGGCCCCAGGTTACCGAACAATCATCTCATCCCTATTTCATTGACTTATCTATCCAACCCGTCAGGTAGGAAGGTATGTTGTGGATCTGATCAGTTAAGGTATTTTGACTGGTGTGATCAAAGAAGAAAGCCTTCTCTCCCCTTGCTCTCACCCTTTGGAAATCTTACTCCCAGAGATGAGCCAGGTCCCTACTCTTCTGTATTTCTGGTTTTCTGGGGGTCTAAAAGGGCTATACAACCCTGGGAGTGGATGGTGGCTTGAGTGTGTTTCCTCAGCCTTTCTAACTTTCTAACATCTTCATTTTAACTTTGTTCTTAATTGTATTTTTATCTTTGTTTTTTATACTACTGTATGTTTTTATTGTAAATAGTCCAGAGTCATCTAGGTAAGATGGATGGAAAATTTAATAGATATAGGAAATTTCCCATAGTTTCCCCATAGTTTCCAAGTTTGTTCAGATTCAAATCTGCATATTTCTTGTTTCCTTAATCTAATCTAATTACCTTGAGTCTGTCAAAAACAGGAAGACAACTGAGCAACAGCTTCTTGAGAAAATGACACACTACCACCTCTTCCAATGAATGAAATAAATGCCCCTATTTCAAGGATGTATTCACCACTCCCAAGCTCAATTTTCTATAACTCCTGGCAGCTTTTCACTAGCCAAGTAGAGCAAAGCCTCAATTCAAAGCGGGCTGCAAGAAGAACACAGAGAATCCTGTCCACTTCCTCAGGATCCACAAGTTCTAACCAATCTCAGATAAACTCATATAAGATTAGACCTCTGTCACCTGAACCAGACTTGTGCAACTGGCATCCAAATAAATTCTGGATGGTTTTATTCTCCAGATTTTGTAAACTCTTCACAACAGTTCTGCCACTTTATCTCTAAAGAAATACTGCATCCAGTTCTGGTTACCAACAAAAAAGAGGTTGAGACCCAGAAAGTATGAAGAGAAGAACAGCAAAGATGAAAAGAGGTCTTGAGGCTAAACCATAAGATGAACAGCTGAAGGAACTAGGTATGTCTAATCTTAAAAAAGAGAAGGGCTAAGGGTGACCTGCTAGCAGTCTTCCAGCACTTGAGGTGCTGTCACAAAGAAGACAGTTCTCAATTTATTCTCCAAAGCACCTGAGGGCAAGACAAGAAGTAACGGGTGAAAGATCATTAAACAGGGATCCAAACTAGAATTAAGGAAAAATTTCCCATAAGCAAGAACAATTAATCAATGGAACAACTTGCCCCTGGAATTTGTGGGTGCTTCATTATTGAAGGCTTTCAGAGACTGGACAGCTGTATGTCTGGAATGGTATACGGTTTCCTGCCATGCGCAGGGAGTTAGACTAGGAGACCTCTAAGGTTTCTCCAACCCTATTATTCTATGTTCTATCTTCTTCTGTCTCAAACCTCTCTTTATCTGGTTTATTATATTCAAGGCTTGATACTCCTCTGTTTCTGACTAAATGTTTGTCTTTAAATAACTATGCAAGGGGGGTATCTTGTTTTCTAACTGCTGTCTTACAAGTCTTTGTCATTGTTCTGGGTTGCAGTTGCAGCAGTCCAGGCCATTGAGTCGTCTTCCATTTGAGCTCAGACTCTGTTTTTGTTGAAAAAGATCTCCTGCCAAGACAATGCACTACAAGAATAGGTTTCAGCACAACCCCCAGCAGCTCCTCTGCAGCCAGTATCAGCCTCTAATATCCTCAAGCTTTCTGCATTGAGGCAACCACGAACTACCACTGGCTCACTGCCAATCAGATGATTTTTCCCATTTGTTCTTTTAAACCTCAATGCATCCATCTGCTTTTGGGGGGTATTTCTCACTCATCTTCCACTTTGTTCCAAGCCAACCCACTCCAATCAATATGCTGCAACTAATCTTCTAGTCATTACTGTCAAGAAAAAATATCTTTCTATTTCTCAGTTATGTCATCAACTCTTCATTTTATTCCCTCCACGTATGTATCAGCCCTTTAAGGTAATCCAGGCCAAGAAACCGAAGTTTGTGAATGCTAACACTACTTTTATTATAAGAGTAAAGGTAAAGTTTTCCCCTGTCCAGCCGTGGCTGACTTTAGGGGGCGGTGCTTATCTCTGTTTCCTAGCCAAAGGAACCACCATTCTCCAAAGATGCTTCCATGGTTATATGGCTGGCATGCCAAGTTGCACAGAACATTGCTACTTTCCCACTGAAGTGGTACCTACTTATCTACTTGTATTTGCATGCTTTTGAACTGCCAGGTTGGCAAGAGCTGGGGCAGGAATGGGAGCTCACACGTCACATGATACTTGGGTCTTGAACTGCCAACTTTTCAATTGACAAGTCCAGCATCTTAACTACCAGGCCACTGCACCCCTAGTAACAGAACCTTGGAGGTCTGAATGCACTTTTCCTCTCCCTGCCTTTTACAATCAAGAGAATTAGGGAGGCTCATGACTGAGATACTTTCTCAAATTACATTCCAGCTTTGGATTCAGATTTCTCTTATCTGGCCATTGTCTTGGTTGTAGCTCTTCTTCCTGTTCCTCAAGGTTATTCTCACAGCCCCTTATAATTTGTTGCCAACTTTAAAAACAATTTGATATCGAACTGTGGTTTTATATCCATAAACTATGATTAAAAACCACAGGTAATTATTAATAACACATAAAACATTATTAGCTTACAATAATAATTCCTATTCCACTCCTCTCATCTTAATACCCCAAAATCTTATCAACTGTGATAAAATACACTCAGAGTTCCAAAATCAAATTAAACATGACAGGAATATAAAGGACATTCATAACACGCTCTTCAGAGCATATTAATGGGTAAAAAATAGGTAATTTGTAATAAAACTAATTATTACATTTATAACAATCACATTTATAACGAATGTTATAAAATAATTCCAAAAGAATGGCTGGAATACATTTTGATCCAATTTATAAACATGAGAGGAAACCCATATTTAGCTAAGACATCATTTAGAAATTTAAACTGAACCATATTCAAAGTCTTCTCTGTGTCCAGTGAAATAAACTGTTGCCAAGTCAATTTAGCAGCTGTATCACAAAGTGTTACTGTGCAAACAGGCCCAAAGTCACCCATCTGGCTTTGCACCTAAAGCAGGACTAGAATTCAATGTCTTCCATTCAATATTTTAGCCTGATATCTTAACCACTATCTCAAATTGATTCTGTTATATTATTGGCTTCAAAATCTTGAGTTTCAATATATGCAGAGATTAATGTTTTGCCTTACTGTATTGTTATATCTCTTGATTCTTTCCCTTCCCTTTGAAACAGAAGTCAGACTTAAGACAGCTTCTTAAGAGATGATGGCTCTTGCTTATCCTAGGAGAATGAATCAAAATTGGTTAGCAGTTCCATCAGCTTTCTCAATGACCCTAAACTTGAATGATATTTAACTAGACGATAAAGACGATTTATTCTGTTTCTATCCTTCTGTCAGGTTTCTGGTAGCAGCTTTGACTGGAAGTAGTTAATTCCAAGAACAAATATCTTAGTACTCTGATTAATAAGATTTATCAAAGGGATTAAACCAAACCTCAGTTCCCTACTTTGAAATGAGAAGTCTAAGTTAGTAAGACGTGAGTCCCCCCCCCCCCTTATTCTCTTTCTATATAAAGGAGTTTCTCTTTTGTTGTTTTGGAAACAGTTACTCGACTTCTTATCAGTTCAAGAACTAGCTCTCACACATCCTTTTTGCCCAGAGGAAATTTAATAGATAAATAATTGGTAATGTTTGTTCAACATGGGTGATCCAGTTAACTGCCGCACTCAGTTAACAGGCTCTTCTCTTTAGAAACCAAAATGATTTGTCTAGATTTGTTGGAACAGCGTGCATGTGTATGGATGGTAGTGGTTGGACTTTAATATGATTTTAGAACAATGATGAATGGCTATTATAACAATCATCTCATATACAAGCTTACACTGGATATTTTGTTTCATAGATAATACCTCCTTCAATCTATTTTTAAGAATACAAATTAATAAAGAATTAACTTGCAGATTAAAGGTATCTGTTTTTCCTCTCTTGGCTTTAATGTCTCTCCTGCAATCTAGCTGCTGAGCCAACACGCCTGGTAGTGACTTATATGAAGTACATCCAGCTGCATGACCTAAATGTCATGCTCTGAAGTGCATACTTGTGCACAGAACAAGTCTCTGTAAAGATGGTATTTTGCCCAATCCCCTGTGACTGCCCAAAAAGCTTCTGAAATGTCTCGGTAATGATAAATTGTCTTGTCTTTGTAGACTTTCAGTTGTAAAATTAATCTAAAATGACTATCAGAATGCAAAAGAGCAGAAAAGCAAATAATTCTATTCTATTTTAATTCACAAAATATCTCATTAAAAATGGATTGAAGGAGGTATTATCTATGAAACAAAATATCCAGTGTAAGCTTGTATATGAGATGATAAAAGGTACAAGTAGAAAGCAGGTAAAATCTCTTCAGCAGGCATTTAAAAAAAATTAAAATAATTTTTCTCATTCTGTAGGTCAAACGAAAATCCACGGCGTTCATCAGCCATACGTTCTGTTCTTGCCATATTTTCTCACGAATAGTCAGTGTTTCTAATCTTTGTTAAGCACAGATCTATAAGAGAGCCATTAAGAAACTGATCCAATTGAAGATAAATGCCATATTCAAGATCATCTTGTGATAAACCTGCATTGGGCATAGTTGAGGGACCATTTGGAGAGAATCTTGGAAGTTCACTTGGAGAGAAGATGGGAAAACAGCAACTGTCCAATAAACTCTAATTGCAGGATCAGAACATTAGAAGTTCTGCCCATCTGAAGCTCTTCTGCAGTGATTCTACCATATCTTACTTGGACATAAAAGAAATACTGAAGGAAATGTTTTAGGGTCATAATTTATTTGTCTTAATGCATCAGGAGAGAACTGGGGTTCTAACAACAGATGCGTTATTTCAGTATAGTTTTATTAATTCTGGCTTGGTGTCATAAGAGTATGATAAGGAAAATGGGGGGGGGGAATGATAATGACCTTGGGGGAAAATATTAGTGTACTAACGGACAAGAAAGGCTAGGATGAGAGACTGCAATCTAGGTGTAGCAGAGAAACAAGACAGGATATTGGTTGGCCTGATTCCTTTCAGACTGCAATATAACTAGAGAAATCAAAGTGATAATGAAGGTGGGGCATCTATTTCACTAGATGTGGCAGACTTGGCATGTTCTGTCTACCCTTGATAAAACAATGACACCTATTGGGCTATAGAAAGTTTGACTTTTTCTGGTATGGCACCTGCCTTATGTAACTATCTCCCTGGTCAAATCTGGATGATTCCAACTCTATTGGGTTTTTTGGGGAAAACTGTGAAAACCTGGCTCTTTCCTTGAGCCAAGGGCTGGGATGTTAGCAATGGGAGCAAGTGATTGACGACATGGATATTATATTGGAGCTCAAGTTGCTTGGTTTTTGTTTGGTTTTAATGGAAAGTTTCACAAACCAGAGCTTTTTTAGATAGATGGGTGGCCATATAAATTGGGTGGGAAGGTGGGTATTATAGGCACTGTCTGGCAGTGTTTCTGGTTCTTTCTGTTATATTTAGAAGGTTCAAATCCTTCCTGTTAGGACATATTTACAAGACAGTGCTGAGGAACATCTGTTCAACCTTATATCTTTGGCGGATGGAATCCCATAGAGTTCTACTTGTCCCTTATGTTGCTTGAGATCACTAGGGTAGGTAATTTCATCAGTATGTTGCTGCCAACCAGTTCTATCACTCCTTATAATCTAACTCCAAAGAGGTAATCAGTGCCATTGAATATGCCTACTCTCAATAACATGTTGGATGAAAGAGAATACACAAAATTAATTCCAGACAAGACAAAAGTGCTGTAGATAGCAACTAATTGGACTTAGCCATTGAGGCAAAACTTGTTTTATATGTTTTTTTACTATCCCATAAAAAGCAGACTTTCACTTTGATGATGCTCTTTGCCCATATATTTGTAGGTGGAGCCTGTGGCAAGAAATGTGTGTGTATAACTGGCTAGGATGCCAGTTGTGACCTTCTTGAGCTGGTCAGATTTTGACATAGATATACCTGCCTTGGTTACAATCAGTCTTGACTACTGTAATATGCTTTATGTGGAACATTTCTGAAAATTGTCCAGAAACTACAAATGCAGTATGTAGACTGTTAGCTAATTAAAAGTATGAGGTTCACATGATGCCTGCATGGAAAGATCTGTAGAGGCTTCCAGTTGCCCATCATGCATACTTTAACTGTTGTTTACATGAAAAATTATAAACAGTTTAGGACCTGGCTATCTGAGGGATTGCCTGGTTGATTTTACAAGTAGTTGTCATTTAGTGACCACAATTGGAACCAGCAACTCAATCATTAAGTGAAGCAGTCATTAAATGAAACTGTGACTGTGCTAATGACACCTCAGCTTTTGTTTGCTTTACAGATCTGCAAAGGTCATAAATCTGAGGAGTTTTTCATCACCATAACAACCGTGAACGGTCGCTAAATAAATTAGGATTACCTGTAATTGGAATTATTTTTTTATTCTGATTTATTATTTGTTCTATTGTTGTATACTTTGAGTGCTTATATAAGTCAAAAAGTTGAGCACAGATAACTAAATCACAAAGGACTAAACTGTGGGGCCTGAATTTAAAAATAAGATTTTCTCTTGTCTATGAAAAAGAACAGACAGAAGGTCAGTTGACGCATAGGAGTCTTAAGATGTTCATCAGTCATACAGTCTCACTTTGCTAATTTGATAGCAATATTAGAATTATTTTTAGAAAATGAAACAAAGAATCTAACACTTAAATTGTCAGTATGTCAACATATTTAACATGACTTATCCTGTTAACCCAGTTAAGAATGGGTTTTCTGATGTATGTTTCAATCAAGTTATACCATGAATAGTCTATCTTGATTTTCTCCCCATGCTGATGTAATTCAGTCTGTTTCTTTATTTTGTCAAGCCAAACACAATGTGCACCAATTGCTTGCTTCTTCCAAATCTGGAGCTTCCAATCTTTTCAAAAGCAGGATGTATTTTTGTTTGTATGACCTAAAATCAATCAAAAATGGTCCAGCTTTTCTTTGTTCCTAGTTATATAGTTGTGGTCTCTGGGGCTCACAATTTGACGTTCATCCACCTACTAGTATCATGGAAGTGTTTTACAATTTGAGTCAATTTTGTGCAGCCTATCTGCTAACTGTCACTTTGATTTTCTCAAACTTCATCCAGTTGATAAAATAAGCTGGAAGTTTAACCAAAAGAGGTAGTAACCCCAAAGCACTTGAGTGGTTAGTAGAGTTCAGAGGGTTGTTCCCAGAAGAGATTCTATAAAATGCTAAGATTTTCCTGGTGATCAGCTGGGACCATCTGTGGGAACTGCATTTCTTTTGTTTATTTACTTAAACCTTTACACATGCTAGCCTGCCTAAGGCAGTCAACACAGTTGCAGGCTATTCAATTTTATTTTCACAACTACTCTGGAAGAAAGGCTAGGTTAGGAGTAGCAGAAAGAAAGTGACTGGCCTAAGATCTCTCTAGTTATATAATGCCTGAGTGGCATATTCAGTCCTCTTCTTCCAAGCTGTAGTCCAAAATCTGATCCTATATCAAAGTTTTGAACAAAATCTCCTAACAATGCAATATGATCTGTTTGTAATTCTGATCCAAACCCAAATAGGTTGACTTTTTATTTCCTTCTACTTCTACAATACTGACCTATGCTCCCTTCCTTTCCTATTCACTGATGACTGTCACTTCGCCCAAACTGCTGTTTTAAGCATATATACCCATTACACCGGAATATACTTGCATTATAAATTTCTCCATTCTAATTCCTCTCTCCCACTGTTGTTATCATTTCACTTATTAGCCCTTTCTTAAAGGCCTTTTAATTAGGGTTGTTTGACCATATCCATTCTATGTTCGATATAACCTATCACTATGTATTCAGCATGCTTCTCAAGTATATTGTTCAAAGCATACTTTGAAGCAATTCATCTACATTTTTTGAAGGATTATATTTTCTTGGATGGCTGGGAGTCCTGGTCAAAGCGCCATGTCTTTTTTTAAAAAAATATGACTTTGGAGGCCCAGATATTTACATTTTGATTATTGCCTGGCTTTTATATTTTAAAAACCATATTTCATAGTGGAACAGATGTGTTATACAGTATGTGTTCAATTTATCTGGCATACATGCCAGATAAGCTCAGTAAATTGTAAAAACAGTTGAAACCAACACTATTTAAAAATTGCTTTGGCAAGGATTTAGGTTATCTCTTGCTGCTGGCTTGTACATGAATATTGGTTATGAAGTCCAAAGCACTAACAAAGCAACTGAAACCAGAAAACAAGATATGACAGGGGAAGTCTAGAGATGAAACAACCAGCCTGATAATAATGTAACAGCACAGGATTTTCATCTGTAGTTCTAATATAATTTGGTCAGATTTTCATGTTCTGCATTAATAATAAACAATGACAACAATAGCTGTTTCATTTGTTATTTCCCTCCTTTATTTATATTCGATCACTGTAACATTATGTAGTATTTCTCCCACATAATTCAGGTCCTATATTTCTGTGAATAGATATTAGTGCTGGGAAAAAGGGGGAGACAGTTTTGTTTTACTGAATTCCCATTTTTCTGCAACCTTTTGTATCCTCTGAAAATCTGTTCCGAGAGATTGAAGGACCTTTGTGAACATCTTTATAAATCTCTACTTGGTCATGTCAACTTTTGTAAAAAGAAAAGACATTTTCACTCATGGGAAGTCAGCTCAGGATTCCAGCCCATACACCTAGATCAGGGGTTCCCAACCAGGGGTGCTCGCACCCCCTGTGGTGCGAGATAATATTCCAGGGGGTATGAAAACTTGGGTTTTCAAAATTATAATGTACCGGTATATGCATAATTCGTTGCCATTATTTTGAACTTTTGTAAGGGCTGCGAGAATATATCAGAAGCATTCTAGGGGCGTGGGGTACAGAAAAGGTTGGGAGCCACTGACCTAGATGAACCAGTTTTAGTACAATCCCTTCTTTTTCTTGATGCTAATAGTAGCTGTGCATATCTATATGGATAGAGCAGTTTTCTTCAGGAACATATAAGAAGGAAAGACTAGCTATACTTTTGCATGAGTTATGCTCCAGAGCCAGATCAGGAGTTCATATCCTCTAATTTAACCATATCTACATATACATAGATATGCATGTGTTAACCATGTAAGAAGAGCATTAGTCTTCTCATCTCTCATTTAAACTTCCAGAATATGTCATATGAGATTAATGTAGTAATTTCTAACTGGATATAAAAGACAATACATCTCTTATAAGCTGAAATATTATGTCAGAATGGCATGTCTCCAAAGGCAATAGTCTGATGTGCTTATCTATGAGCTTCTGCTCTAGTCTTTTTCCAATGAAGAAGTTCAGAGTCAGGAGAAGAGGATGAAGCGAAAGCAAATCTTCTCCTGAAGATTCAGCCTTGGTATACCATTTGAACCAGAAATTCTGCCAACTGCCTCAGCAGCATTTAAGTCAGAATTATAATGGCTAAGGTGGAGTGTGTGAGGGCACCACCATGTGGATGTTTGGGAGCGATGGGGGCCAGCTATGAGCTTTTTTATTTGATTTATATCCTGCCTTTCCTTCAGGAGCACATGGAGGCAGCTCAAGGGTTCTTTTTTCCCTCCCCACAACAACCATGCTGTGAGGGTAAGTTGGGTGACAGGGACCGGCCTAGTCACCCTGTGAACTTATGCATCTGAAGACACAAAACTCCTTAATCACAACCCCACACTGGCTCTCACATGCATACTTACTCTGAATGGGGCTTGGCTATTCAGGGCATAAATGACATAGAGCTGTCTGAGCAGGCAGCTACAAATTACGTTTGCATCTAGTTATTCTATGTCTGGAAATTCAAATTTATTTGATCCTTGACTCCTTGCTATCCACTGCCTGACTCTTTTTAACAGTAAATAATTGGTCTTGCACCAGAATTGGCCTCTTCTTCTGCTTCTTTATTTGTGGCTAACTTGGGATATTTGATTAGTCCTTTTAATATCCCTGGAAACTGAACATCCTGTTAGAAGAAAATAACTGCAATTGAGCCTAAATTACATTCTCAAATGAAATTTCCCCTCTGTCTCTCTGTAAGTCCCACTTTTAAACTCTTTGTTTAAAAGCCTGAGAAGTCACTTATTCAGAAAAAAAAGAAAATAGGAATACCCTTTAAAAGTATTTTTAAATATATATATTTTCTAGATATAAAAAGAAAAATNGCTTGCTCCTGGGGAGGAAAGCTATGGCAAATCTAGACAGCATACTAAAAAGCAGAGACATCACCCTGCCAACAAAAGTACGTATAGTCAAGGCCATGGTTTTCCCAGTTGCAATGTATGGCTGTGAAAGTTGGACCATAAGAAAGGCTGAGCACAAAAGAATTGAGGCCTTTGAACTATGGTGCTGGAGAAGAGTCCTGCGAGTCCCCTGGACTGCAAAGCGATCAAACTGGTCAGTCCTAGAGGAGATCAACCCTGACTGCTCTTTAGAAGGCCAGATCCTGAAGGTGAAACTCAAGTACTTTGGCCACCTAATGAGAAGAAAGGACTCACTGGAGAAGAGCCTAATGCTGGGAAAGATTGAGGGCAATAAAAGAATGGGACGACAGAGAATGAGGTGGCTGGATGGAGTCACTGAAGAAGTAGGCGTGAGCTTAAATGGAGTCCAGAAGATGGTAGAGGGCAGGAAGGCCTGGAGGAACGTTGTCCATGGGGTCGCGATGAGTCGGACACGACTTCGCAACTAACAACAACAAGAATTATGTTTAATACTATTATATATTTTAAATATACCACTCATCCAAGTCTCTATCTAGTTATTAACTTAACAAAAATAAATGTTATGCCACCCGGAATGTTCTTTTCAAACAGAAAGGTAGCATATAAATCAAGTGGGTAAGTAACTAAATTCTTATTTCTTTTAATCTCTCTATTATTTGTTCTTTTCTCTTTAGTAAATGGGATCTTCAGCCCTCTATGGATAATTACACATGACAAAATAACAATTTATGTCACAATCCTTACCCTGATTTAGGATTAGGAGCCTGATAAATTAAACAAAGCAACAGTGAGTATAGATAAATCTGCAGAAAGGGGAAAGAGTCCATTTACTTTCTTTTATAACTCTTAATTGCCCGGCCCTCTTGCTGTCCCTAAAAGTCAATCATCTTGAGATACTGACTGGATGAAAATCAACCTGTAGCTGTGGCAAGCTCTAATCATTTTTACTCAATATTTAATGACAATTAAACATTGAGTAACATAGCAATTGCTAACAGTAAAAAAACAACTCCTAAACAGAAGGCACACCATATTTTAGCCTATGTTACCCACATTGTGGTAATACACTAAGCAGGTAGGGAAGAAAGGAAATAAGGGAGGAGGGGCCTATCTAAGTCCATCTCATGGCTAATTTGCAGTTTAAGCTTTCCCCCCTTCTATTAGAAGCATCCTCTTAGAATATTTTCCTATAAGCAACTGTTCTTTTAGCATTCCAATGTTGCTCATTATGTTCAAATATTTTTACATGATGCACGGCACATCTAGCATGACACTAACATGGACAGTTTCGTTAATCAAATCTTCCCCAACCTGCTGTCTATATATGTGATGGATCGCAACTCAAATAATTCTCAACCAGAACAATATTCTTATGACATAGTATTTATTTACATACGTGTTAACCTTCAAAACAGCAAATAAACTTTGTTTGGCCTAGATATTTTGAGAAATCTTACCATACTTTACTAACTGCATGTAGATAACAAAAAAGCAATAATAAGCATGCATTAGTACCTGCGATTCCAAAACACTGAACAGAGTAGAGCCTGGCATTCTACATCTTTCTATATAATTTACAGCATCAAGAAGAATGGCCAAGATTATAAAAGTTTTTGGTGCATGACATTTTGGAATGCGGCAGATATAAATAATCTAAGATCATTTATGAAGCATGGAGTTGATTTTATAGATGCATTATAGCCTAAGGCTGCTAATGGAAAACACAGTATTAGTGCCTTAAAGTAATCACGAAAAAGCCATGGGTGATGACAGACAATACTAAAAAAATAAGAGAAGCAAGTCTTAAAAAAAAAAATCTGCATTAGGGGTCATTATTATTTGCTTATTTTAGAAGTTTATTCTACAAATTCTCAATTATAATTTTCATATTTTACTCAAACATATCTTAATTGAAAAGCTACAATGTACACTTTCAGAAAATGGAATACAATAACCTAAGGTTGTTTTCATTTCCCATGTGGACTAATGGTTTGAAGTTTACACTGAATTACAATTTGAAATAAAATGTTTATAAGATGATTTTTGTTGGTGTTCAAAGGCTGAGAAATTGTCGAAGATGTACAGTATAAAGGAGTTTGAAATGTACAAGTGACTGTTTGAAGTTATAGTAGCAGTGAAAAAAATGACTTCTGACTGGTTTTCAGGCTTACGACCTTTGCAACATCCCCATGGTCACATGATCACTGTCCTGGGATTATGTGATCACCATTTATAACCTTCCCAATGGGCTTCCAACAAACAAAATTAATAGGCGAAGCCAGATTCATTAACAATAGCAATAGCAATTAGACTTATATACAGCTCCACAGTGCTTTACAGCATTCTCTGAATGGTTTACAAATGTCAGCATATTGGCCCCAACAATCTGGGTCCTCATTTTACTGACCTTGTAAGGATGGAAGACTGAGTCAACCCTGAGCCGGGGAAGATCTAACGTCATACTGCATTCTAACCACTGTGCATGCATTTGTGACAGTTGCACTTTTCCACTATTAACTTCTATGCTACGCAAATTTAAATCCTGAAAAATTTATGCAATTCCAGTTGACAGACTTAGGATGGAGAATGGTGTTGAACAATCAAGTAACTTGCCAGTTTTAGTACCACAATCACTACAGTTTGTTTATTTATAAAATTTATATAGCTGCTCAACTTATATTGAACTGTGAACAACTCCCAAGCAACAAAATAAACCAACATCAATAATAAAAGAATTAAAACCATAAACATTAAAAATCTGAGTCCAAGTTAAACTACATGCAGCCAATCATTAAATCCTCTAAGTGGCATTGAAAAAAGTTTGTTATACTATACATAGTGGCATCTCCATAGCAGATTTTTTAAAAGTCCAAATGACTGTTGCTTTCTTTTCCTGTGCATAGGTTTCACATGGGACAATGAAATGTTTCAGGATTTCTATTTTCATAAGGACTTTCCACAGCTTCACATGGTAAAAACAACTGAAGTTCTTAATGAAGGACATACCAACATCTTTTTGGTATTCTTTAGTTTTCTCAATTATTCAGGGTTCATTAGCAATAATGTGTCTTGTTTCTTAGCCTTTTCTATAACAAATTTGAATATTTGGTATCACGTTTCCATGTAGGTCTATAATTTACTTTGGATGATCCTAAGCATTATTTTGATAGCATGTAACATTAAGGGAGTTGTATGGCAGTTTGCACACATTGTCTCCTTTCTTTGCTACTGACACATAGGCTGACTTCTTCCAATCTATTGGCCACTGTGATGTTCTCCAGATTTACTGGTGTCGCTTGATTAGAAGCTTTACTAATTCTTCTTCTATTGCTTACTAGATGCCTTGTAAACAGAGAATACATATTCTAAGGCATCCTTAGATGTTTACATCTATCCAAACAGAATTTCAGTATATTCCTTCCATTTTTATTTGACCTTCTTTGAATTGAGTATTATCTGCCATGACAATTGGCTACCAATTCAAAGTTGCAGCTTCCTTCTGAGTTCAGAGATCTTTTGGAAGGTTTTCCCTTGTTTTTCTGTGTAAGTTTCCATCTTTGATATCTTTACAGATGCCATTATAATATTGATTTCTGTTTCTTCCAACAGCTTTCTGAAATTCTTTGTTAAGCTCCTTCCAGAGATCTTTGTTTTTCATGCCTTTGGGTTCTCTTTTCCTCTTGGCTATTTCTACTAACCAGTTTGCTTTTTTTCTCTTTCTTGGTCTTTGGTATAAAAGTTTCGCTTCAAATTCACATTCATCCTAAAATCTTTACCAAGAAAACCAATAACAAATGCATGTTTCAAACCCCCATATGAAAAGTGCAATAAAAACCTGTATGAACATATTTCAATGTTTGGAAATGGATTATCTGTCCATCAGAAGCATTACCCCAAAGAATTGCTTAATAATGTTGCGAAGGCATGTTGGTTGAATGCATTCTACTACCTTTTACAAAATAATGAGCAACAACACTTATTAAAGACAGACTACTGCAAAGGAAATTTCTTTCAAAACACAGTTTCTCTCCAATCTCTCTGTGTGTACTATAAAGAGAGCAGGGGGGCAAAATGCCAAGACACAGGAGTTAGTAGTGGGGAGCCAGCTGGATCCCATAAAAATACAAACAGCTCATTTAATGAGCCAACGCATATTGCTGATTTTATGTGCTATGTTATCTCACAGCTGCATTTCTAAAGTTCTGCACAGGAATAGTGACTAGTATTAAAGAACATAACAATATCTATAAAGTTAAATAATTTATTTTCTGAAAATATTTTCCTGATACGTAAATTGGAATTCCTCTCAAAATACCAATCTTAAATCTAGGAATAATTTCTTTGAAGTTCTTTGATTCTGAGAATATATTTAATAGAAAATAACATTAATTAGGTAGGATTCAGTTCTCCGAATCTAACGTTATATCATCACGCTTATCTATTGTTAAGTATTAAATACTGGAAATTAACAATTGGTGTTAATTTTCTGATTTGAGCAATTCTGGAATATACCGGTATAACACCTTTGGTTGGATGGACAGTATTAAATATACTAAAATAGTAAAACCTATCATCCCTGGAAACAACTATCAGGTTAAAAAGTTATGGAATGGAATGT
>NW_015386122.1:28961-61439 GCF_001527695.2 Protobothrops mucrosquamatus | reverse complement strand
GTTATATCATCACGCTTATCTATTGTTAAGTATTAAATACTGGAAATTAACAATTGGTGTTAATTTTCTGATTTGAGCAATTCTGGAATATACCGGTATAACACCTTTGGTTGGATGGACAGTATTAAATATACTAAAATAGTAAAACCTATCATCCCTGGAAACAACTATCAGGTTAAAAAGTTATGGAATGGAATGTCTAATAAAAAAGAATTGATTCTTTTCCCCCATACCAGGTTGACTAGCTTTAAAAACTGGGAAAAAGATGGTTATTTGAAACAATAGGATGGAAGCAGGGATATTGACTTCGGACCAACTGAATGATGAAGAAGATGAATGTTTAACATATTCTGTGTTAAGAAATAAATTTCATTTAGCAACCCAATGGCAATATTTATAACTACAACATAGGTTATCTGCAGCATTTTCAGCTTCAGGGACACATGAGATAGTAGAACAACTTGTTAAAGCCTTTAAAACTAAAAAAAAAAAGCCATACTACCAGTTTGTATAGATGTTTGTAGATATCTAGACATATGAAAATGAATAGAATAAAAAATTAGAAATTCTTATATTATCTAGACAATAGGAGAATGTCCTAACTTTTATACCAAGAGTATCAATGGACCTCAAATTATGACTTATACAACAAAAAACAATATTTAGAATTTATTGGACTCCATTACATTTGAATAGAAAAGGACTGTCAAAAACAACACTTTGTTGGAGACGTAACAAGGATAATATTCTTTAAAACACATGTCCTATACTTACTAAGTTTGGGGGGAGAATAGTGACAAAAGCTAATTTTCCCTTGAACCACTTACCTACATGGAATTTGACAACAAGACAACGAAAATGGATTTTCTGTGTCCTTACTATGGCCACAAGACTGGTATTGCAGCAGTGGAATGATAAATGTACAGTATGGCTTCTTTCACTGAATGGATTGAAGTCTTGATTGTACTTGCCCCCTACGAGCAGATTCCCTTTGACAAAGACTTTGTATGGATAAATATAATGAAATGTGGGAATCATTTTTTACAAAATGAGAACCCTCTGGAAGCAGGAGCATCTTCAGAATGGTCTCTCCTGAAAATGTCATTGTCTAATTGGGAACACATAAGAATAGTCTATGCAAAATGTAGAGAAATATCATTCCAATAAGTCTTAGAAGGTGCTATTTTAAACATGGAATATAAATTAGTCATGATTATAGATTTCCAGAGCAACAATAAGCACTATTACATCTGGTAATTTACAGGTTTTAATCAGCAGTAAAAATATATATATAAAACTGCTCCCGTTTGAAATATGTACCCTTAATTTCATAACATTTACTGAATTCCACATTCAGGTTCTATTCAGTGGCATACTTTCAATTCTACAGTGAAAGTCATCTAGACTTGTCTGAAAAAAATTGGTTCACATTCTTGAGTCTTGCTAATATTATAAAGATACTATCAGGTGAAAAGAACATTTATTAGCAAATAAATAAGCTGAACAGTTTAAAAATATTGTATTTAAATAAATAACAAAAACACAGACTTGTTTACCCTCTTTTTGAATTTTAATATTTTGAAGTAATGATTTCAGCCTTTTGGCAAAATTTTGGCCTAATTATGCAAAAAAAAAAAAGATTGAGATGAATGAAAATCAATTACTACAATGTACCATGGTATTTTATTTTTAGAGCCGATGCCATTTTCCTAAGCTTCTTATCGCCACCTGAGTTATCTTGAGACAGTTAATGTGTACAGATTACAAAACAGATCTAAAACAATTATTCTTCATGACACATGTAGAAAGAGCCATGGAAATTTTACAGTTAATCACTGAAATGTTGTAAGATAAATTCTTTCATTTTTTTTTCCAAATATTTCAAATGCGAAGAATTTTAAGCTTCTATATAAAGATGAACTCTTTTTGTAAAAACCTTGTGTTACATCGGTATATTTCTCATTAATAATACTAAATGAAGTCAGACTTACAAGAAAATAATTGTTTTCTTTAAAAAAATAAAGATTATGCCATTGCTGCATCTAGTGAATCACTTCCTTTTATGTGGTGACCACCAAATGTCAAAAATTAATGCTAGGATTCAATTCATCAGAAATGTTTTATGAAGGTCAGGTTTTTTTTTATTTTTTTTTTTAAAAACCCAAACCTTTAACCTGATGATGTGAAAGCTGCAAGCAGAGCTATGAAATAGTCATCCGGTTCTTCCGTTTAATGGAATTGTTGCTGCCAGGTGACAGCTGGGAAGGAAAGATAACTGTTGAAACTGGGCCATAGCGGACATGAAGTTTATCGCTGTTTAACTGAGGTTCCAATCCCTAGCTAGCAAGAGTGGGATTGGACTGGGACCATGGCAGATGAAAAAAGGGCAGCGCCATTGTCCTACCACTAGTATCTGGTAATTACAAAGTAAGAAAAGTCCCAATTTGTATCAGTGGGAGTTTTCGTCCCTTTGCAAACAGCAAGTAATATGTCAACCTGTGATACAGTGGAGGAAAAAAAATCTTTGCCCTCAAGATATAATCCCAGAATGATTTGCTCTGTCTCCTGTAAACATTTATTTCTTATAGATAAAACTGCAAACTGAAAATTACCACATCCAGCTTGATCCTACCCATCAATTATCAAAGGCACATTCTTATTTAGAAAGTACTAGTCTCTCTAAAAATAAGATTTCTATTTTACTCGGAGGAAGACCCAGAAATAATGAGTAGGAAAAAGTCCAAACGAACATCTGCCTATTGTGATACGTCTCTTTTGTTGTTTGCATGTACTTTTTATATTAGTGTAGCCTTTCCAAACTTGGTATCTCCCAAAGTCCCCCACTAGGATTTTGATTGGAGAAGGTTTTATCAGGGCATCCATAAGTTAGTACAAAATCATCAAGCGACACAAAATAGTTGCCTGTATTTTATCCATGCCCAGATGAACTATGTATGCATCAGTTTTCTACCTTTTGATATCCGTGAGAGAACAGAAGCTATTAAATAGATTGAACAGGTTTTTTTCTACTCTGTCAACCTCATCTATTGTGACATAGAGTTTTCCTCTCAACAATACATGCCTCTAGTCAACGACTACAGCTGTCTATTTTTATGACCGAGGACAATAAGAAAATCTGGGAAAGGTCAAATCAACTAATTGGTTACAGAGTCAGTTCTCAGTACAAAAGTTGGAGATATTCTTGTGAAGTAAATCAGTTTGGATTAGTTGCTGCAGATATTACTGTCATTCTCAAGTCTAAGCCTATAATTTGTCATCGACATTTCAAAGGGATTAAATAAAATGTCATAGGGATATTAAGGAAAATATTATATATTTCATTTCCCAGTAGCTATGTGTATTTTCAAGCAATGCATTTTCAGTCATTGCCTATCTTATCCCCAAAGCAAAAGGAAAAAAAATTACTTGCATTTAATCTAACAATTCCCAAAATATGGTGGGTACTGCTACCCTAAAATATTAGAGAGACAGAGAGAGAGAGACTTTGAATAATGTCAGTCTATGAAAATTTCTTCTTAAAAGATTCCAGACCATAATCCAACATTGGTCCAACACAAACTGGTAGACTGAGGTTTTTCTTTTCCCAAGTCTAAGAAAAAATAATCGACCCAAAGTGAACCAGCTAGTTTCCCTAAGGGAAGACTAGAGCTCATACTACACTAAACTAGCAGTCTCTCACAATCTCTCTCTTTTTCGCTCCCTGTACATACGAACATATACAAACATACCCACACAACACAAATCTTAGAAGACTGACATGTGTCATTTTGCTATTTTTACTTGAAATCTAATGATATAATTTTATTTTCACCCACAATTTTGCAAAAAAAAAATTAGGTCAGAATATTAAATATTTGTGAAATTTCTGCCAGTACAATCTTTTTTATTTTGGGGTTCTAGGATATCATTAGGGTTGTGTGCATTATAATATCTGCAGGCAATGCACTGTTAACCTTGGCTTATAAGATAGTCTTCAAAAATTACTAATAATGCAATGATCTACATCAGGGGTATCAAACTGCTGCCCTACAGGCCGGATACGTCATGCAGAAGCCGCGCCTACCCAAGCTCCAGCAAGGGGAAAAAAGTCACGACACATGATGCGGTGAGTTTGACACCCCTGATCTACATAAATGAAAATATAGGGAATTCTATCATCCCAAAGGCTTTGCTGTACTCTGCATTAGCTGAAGAGGAAGAAGAGGAGGAGGAGGAAAGACTGCAAAGAAACTGGCATCTTCCCAGGTGAGCAATAATACTGACCCATAATATTTTCATACTCTCTATCACCCCAACTTTATGTGAAGTTAGATTCACTAAATCAGCACCTCCCAACCTTTTTTATACCCCGCACCCTTAGAACGCTTCTGATATATTCTCGCACCCCTTACAAAAGTTCAAAATAATGGCAACAAATTATGCATATACACTATAATTTTGAAAACCCAACTTTTCGCACCCCCTGGAATATGGTCTCGTACCTCCAAGGGGTACGAGCATCCCCGGTTGGGAACCCCTGCACTAAATAAAAGAAACAAAGAGTTTATGGAATCAGAGAACAAGAGTGCCACTAAACCAATTTGGTCCTTCCTAATTGTAATCAGGAAATATTTTCCTTCAACACATAAAGTTCAATTTTTATTTATAGGAACTTATTTCTTTTTCATAAACAGGCAAGGAGATTCTAGATTATCTGTTCATATTTGGAAAAAACCCTGCAGGTTTTATATATAAAAAAAATCACCTGCCATGGAATCTTCCCTTGAACTAATCATATGCCCTAAAGGCAAGAGAAACTGTATTTCATGTATATTACAAACTGTGACTATAAATGAAAAAAACAAAACAAAACACCTCTCAATAACTGCAGCTAAATTGCCATCTGTGCAGACTATCTTACATTCCTAAGCTTAGGTAATTTTTGTTCTTTGGTAAATAAATGAACACTTGCTCTCATAACAAATTCAAATTCAATCATCACTGCATGTCTCCATCTACATGTCCAAATAACCCGGGGCATTTTGGGTACTGATTCAATTGCTTCATCTAGCATGACAGACTGATTTCTATCAGCATCCAAGGTTAAGATTGGAAACAGTACCAGTAAATATTTTATTAGAGACAAAACAGAAGCCACTATTCCATCTGACACTATTTTTTAAATACGTAAAATTTTAAAAATAGTATTTTCATTATGCCTATACGCAAACCTAGGCCGAGTCCTGCCTTACTTGTTTTATTAATAGAAAACATTTTGTTCTTAATCATTGATATGCTCTAAATTCAACCATAACAAAATTATATAAAATTTGTTCATGCCAGAGTAAATCCTTCATATCCAAGCAATTTAGACTTAATCAAGGGCCTAATGTTAGAGCTTTGATCTATCCAAAGCAGTGAAGAACTGGAAAACTGACACAAATATGCAGTGGTGTTTGCAGTTATAGCAAAGCAGACTCATGCTATATTAGCAAATACCCAATTAAGTCATCTATAATTTTATATGACATTGTGATTTGTTTACTAATTGATGGAAATTCAAGGTCATTTTAATCTAACGACTCTAGAATGACTCTAGAATGGGAAATGTCTCAAGAAAACAGAAGCATTCCAATTCCTAGATTAGAGTTTTAAATTAATCTGAAATACAGTACTGACATTTCTACATATTGCTGAACAATACTTTTAAAACAGTTTTCCAGGGAATTCTAGGATAATTAATCAAGAACAGAGGATGGCCTTCCTTAGAAAATTATTATGAAGTGGCAGCAGAAGTAATGATGGTGTTTGTTCCAGAAAGCATTTTAAATGTTACAGTTCAATATATTGTAAAATATACATAGATTGTCCACTTCAAAAAATTAATCCAGGTTAAACCACGCAAATGGAATATATGACTTAAATATTTAGACTGCCTCTCCTTTCCTTCCGACCACTCCAACAAATCTCTGTTTGTATGGCACAATAAGTAGAAATCTGGAGCTATTTTTAACTTGGGAAATATTTTCAAACGAGATATAGGCTTGCAAACTTGCAACACAATCTCCCAGCAAAGTATAATCAAACGTACGTACCCCAGTAACAGCTGATCCCCAAGTAAAACCTTCTGTAATAGAAGAAGAGGCTTTGGGAATACAGTGTAAGCATTCTGATTTCAGTGAAAGAAAAATAAAAGTAATTGCAACTGACTTCAAGGCTTTCTTTTAAGGTTAAAATATGATATAGTGCCTGCGCATACCAAAGGGGGCTTGTGGCCTTTTAAGTAGTGTTTTCCATATCACACATTCTCTACAATGTATATTTAAAACTAAATTAGATGTATCATCTTTTTGCTCTTGAATAATCTGCAACTTGTTTTTTTCTGTTTAAGTGAAACAAGTTCATAGTCTATTGAGTGTAACTATTACATCTCTCTGTGCTGAGGGAATTAATATTTGAGATTTTATTTTGAACAATGAAATTCCCTGTTATAATGATACAGTAACAATCTGATCACAATAAGAATTGAAATATGTGGGGGGGGGGACATTATTTTTCAGTTACAAATGCATCAATTGCTAAAAGTACATCCATGCTGAGATTTAGAATTTGCAAGTAGAAAGTGATTTTAAAACTCTTTGATCTGGATTTTATTCATAGCAATAGAATCAGGTGTCCATATCCTAAATTTTCAAGAACATATTCAACAGCCTTGTGTTAATCCTTTGAAACCCTTGTTTGGAATACACAGAAGCCATACAAAGCATCGTGTTTGAATTATTAAAATAGAGATTTAGAAACTGCTTCTGAATGTTCTCAATATGCACTTCCCAGTTAAGTGAAACGCATGCAGATAAAACCAGGAACGGCAACTTATAGAGTAAACACCTCAACTGAAAAAGACAGGGGTGCTTTAACAATCAGAAAGAAGTGCTTTATACTGTGCACTGCAAAGCACAAATGATCTGCAAAGTCTTAATGCACATAGACAAATTTAAAAGTGCAGTGTGTCACCACTTAATATAACTGCAGCACATATATGTATGCTCAACAACCAGTGGAACAGCTTGCCTTCAGAAATCATGGGCACTCCACCACTGGAGGTATTTAAGAAGAGACTAGACAGTCACTTGTCTGAAATGGTATAAGTTCTCCTGCTCGAGCAGGGGGCTGGACTAGAAGACCTCCAAGGTCCCTTCCGGTTCTATTCCATTCCATTCCATTTACACTTAATGACCGTTCAAAGTTAAAATGGCACTGAAAATAATGACTCACACTTTCAACCATCAGAGCATCCTCAAGTCACATGATCTAAATTCATGCACTTGGCAATCAACATCTATTTATCACAATTGCAGCATCCCTGGTCATGGGACTGCCAATTGTGACCTTCCCAGCCAGCTTCCAGCAACCAAAATCAACAGGGGAGGCCAGATTCACATAAGAATTGTGTAATTCACTTAACAACTGCAGTGATTTGCATAACAACTGTGGGGAAAAAAAGAAAAAAGACTAGAATCCTGTGCAATTACTTCACATTACAAACACAACTTTATGTGTGTACCGGACTACAGACCTTTCCTACAAACCAAAATTTTCCACTGCTGATCTTTAGCCCAAAAACCTATGAGAATCTCTGGTCAGAATCAGTACTGTAAGTTTTCTGGATCAATATCAGCAAGAGCCCATTTTAGACTACAAGATCAATCAACCAAAGGGTTTTATTTTCAGAAGTCTGAGACAGCAATGTCTAAAATAAAAAATATGTTAAAATGTTTGAAGAAGTGACCAAATATGCTAAGGATATAAAACATCCTTCACCGAACTTCAACTCTGTACAATTTTCCTGTTTTTCATAATATAGTAATGTATTAATCAAGGTCTGCTTGGATATCAGTGGAAGGCCCAAGGAATTCTGGGGAAGTATGGTAGGAAGCATAAAAACCATGGCTCTCTTTCTTTCGATCCTCGCCATCCTCACCCCCACCCCCATCACCCCCACCCCCATATTTGAGACTCTGAAGTCCTGTAGCTAGGAACAAGCTGTGGTTCTAGGACAACTCACTGCAACTAACTTTCCATGACCAACTCTCCGTGGCCAACTTGCCACAGCCAACTTGCCACGCCCAACTTGCTGCAGGACATCTTGCAGCGGATCAAGAGTTATACTAATATTGAAGAAATAGTGGAACAGAATCTTTAAAGAAAGAATGCAAAAGGAGGGACAAAATGACATATGAATGACAAAAAATAAAATAATTGTTTAATTATTTTAAATAATTAAACTGAATTCTTGAATTGTTCCACAGCACATTGGCTCATAGTGAGTTGGCCATGATGATTTGGCCGTGATGAGCTGGCTGTGGCAAGTTGTGCCATTCCAGAAAGTTAGACTAACACACACAAAATCTGTGTTTATACTAGTCACTTTCCCTATGAGTGCGCTACCAAATTTTCTGAAGTATCACTTAAATTTACTATTTAAGAAGAAGATTCCCTAAATGTTTCAAATGAGTCCTGTTTGGAAATGAGTCAGCCCCAAATTCCAGAGGCTCAGATGTTAGATCACACATACATTACGGTAAGTGGAGCAGAGAAATCTGGAGCTACACTTTAACATCCATCTGATTTAATTAATTACTTAAATTATATGGCTATCCACTTATACACCCCTCTGGGCAGCTTACTAGTGTTTAAAAATAAATTAAAACAGAATATACTTATTTTCCAAAGCACCAAAGGCAAGAAAAAGAAACAATGGATAGAGACTAATCAAGGAGAGAAGCAACCTAGAATTAAGGAGAAACTTCCTAACATTGCGGACAATTAACCTATGGAACAGCTTGCCTTCAGAAGTTGTGGGTGCTTCATCACTGGAGGTTTTTAAAAAGAGACTGGACAGCCGCTTGCCTGAAATGGTACAGGGTCTCCTGCTTGAGCAAGGGGTTGGATGAGAAGACTTCCAAGGTCTCTTCCAACTCTATTCTGAATTCTAAAAACAGCTTACACTGGGGGGAGGGGATCATAATTTTACAGAGTAAACACAGCTGAAAGATTGATACATGTATTGTCTCAGCCCAGTACCTATGAAAAAGGCAGGTTTTCAAGGCTATTTTAAAGGTAGACAAGATTAGGGCTACATGGATTTCTGGGAGAATGCTGTGACACAGGATAGGTGCAGTGAATGTCATTGTTCAAAAGGCAGGACCCAAAGCATGCCAACCCAGTCAGTTTATTTATTCATTTGTTTATCCAATTTACATGACCACTCAGATAACAAAGAAACTCTAGCAGTGTACAAAATAAAAGCAACGATTTTATTAAAACAAGAAACTAATTAAAACTGCATTGAGGCTCAATAAATCAAATATCCAGAAATCTGTATTGTTCCTGTTACCCTACACATCCACACAGTCTGGGAATATAACTGGGGATCTCTAGTTGAGGTCACAGACAACTTTACTGAAGTCTGAAATTTCCATCAGTTACAATATGTTCTATCCATCCAGTTTATCTAATTCCCTGCTAAGACTGAGTCTACAGATGGGCAGCTCTTATGGACATCAATAATCTTCCTTGGATAGATCTGCAATTAAATTAAGGTTTTATTTCTTTCCTAATTTTCCCCCTGATTTTGGGGTTCAAAGCAGAAGGATGCAATGCTTTAATGTTCTTTCAGGCAGTCCCCTCTACTTGGCTAAAAGATTATTTCAAGTTATTGCCATAGCATACCAACAGCTTCAGACATAAATGTTTTATACGGTTCAGTTGATCAATCAGAATACAGCTGGAAGGGACGTTGGAGGTCTTCTAGTCCAACCCCCTTTAAGCAGGAGACCCTATACCATTCTAGGTATATACCTACACCCTATACCCTTCTAGGCTCTAGGCTCACAACTATATGAAAGCCCAAACCGTCCAGTTACTGAATGTAAAAGAATGTTATCTGAATTTGCTGATTTTCCTTGACTGATTTGAATTCAATCCAGCTCTTTAATATTGTGACAATGTACAAAGAAGAGTATTAGGGTAGACAAAATGCATCAACTCAGTTTTTAATTTAACCATAACACTTCCTGTCCCGTGTTCTGCTTGAAAGGTTTCCTTGTTCAGCTTTCAAGAATTGCCATGGGTTTAATCACCCCCAATCTGAAACATTAAGTCTTTATTTCCATTGGTTCAAGTGAATATTTTCCCATTAATAAACAAAGGTTTCTATAGCCATGGTAGTCTGCTGCTACAAGACTCAAAATATTTGAAAGGCAATAAATTTAACATAATATAAGCATTTGTAGAAAATAGTTTACTTTATCCAATGAACTAAACATTATCTTGAACTGCAAGAATATATACTCATTGGGGAAGTTGATTCACCATGTATCTGATAAAGTACACAATACTAAAGAATATGGAACTTTGTACCATAGTAAAACTCTGTGTCTGTCTGTATGTGTGTACACATACATACATACATACACATACACACATACATATATACACATAATTTACTATTTTCAATTACAATTGGCTTAACTTGCTCAAGACAATAGGAACTGAACTCCTAAAGTCCTTGTGGGCAACATTTAACTCAGTATTTCAGCTTTCCAGAATTGCCTCTGCCTTGTCATTCCTTTTATCAAATTTTATTTTATAAACTCTTTAGTTGTTGATAGCTATCTTTTTTTATGCTGCTCTGCAAAATGTCAAGTAATTCTGTGGCATGAAGCTTTCATGCAATATTAACATGCCATACAAAATTGCAAAATAAGCACGACTAATAAAATTGTACTGCTAGCCAATACATTCCAGTTAAAACCAGTATATCCATTACAGGCATTTATAAATGAAAGTGACTTTATCCGCACATAACATTTAACAAAAAAGAAGAAAGAGGAATGAGAATTGGGAGCATGCCATGGAAAGGAGTTCAGTCTTAGGTTGTGAGAAGGTATTCCTTCCCATACCCACTAAAAGTTTAAATACTAAGTCTAATTTTTTGAATGTCACTGGAAATAAACATATGGCTAGAGAGATCTTCCATATTGGTATAATAATTTTAAAGAATCTTGCCATTACTTTAAAAGCAATTTATAAGATGTATTCTTGAACATTCTAGCTGCGATATCAATATGGTACTAAAACTCTTAATTCTCGTGACCTTTAACTGGGCAAAATGGTGCATCATAGGGCAACAATTTTTGAACCAAGGTACCTTAAATGGGATAACTTATAGAATGTATCCCAAATCCAGGATACTAACTCCCAAGGGACAATATTTGGAGACTTATGGCTGCTTCAATGCAATGGACTCCTTCTGTGCTGTTGCTGTGGTCATGTGATCTTCATTTCCAAGGGAAGGGAAAGCGAGGGGAAGGAAGGAGAGATTTCTGATGCTCCCGGCCAACTTCTCACAAGGAAACTCAATGAGAAAGCCAATGGGAAAATGGAAGTTGCTTCAATTCCCACTGCTTTTCTTTTCCACCCATGATCATTCTGTTTCTTTGTTTATGTAAGGAAATATTTCTGAAATGACGATCCAATGGGGCCACAGGTTGTCTAATTATTATTATACAGATAACTATAACAGACCATTTTTCTCCAAAAAGAGTCTGACCTCCAATTCTGAAATAATTTTAGATTTAAAATACCCCTGTCCAAAGCAGGTTGAATTCCATTTCCTTGGACAGATTAATCATTAGCCATCTTCACCTTGTATTGAAGTTCTGCCTTCTAGCTTCTGTTCTAATCTCATTACTAGCTTCAAGAACTGGTATTCATACATTACTATGTAAGATTCCACTGCTCTGTCTTCCACATATGGCTAGTTCCTAATTCCAACTAAGTATTCATTCTTTATTTGTGCCAAACAAGGAATGGAACAGAATCCTGTGGAACATCAGAAAGTAAGTACTTGATACCCAATTACAACAGTCTTTCTGCCTATTTGCCTATGAAGTATCAGGGCATCTATTCTGATTTTCATTCAGATCAGGTAGTTAGGAAAGGTGCCATGATTGATTGTACTTAATGCAACTAAAAGGTCCAAAGAATCAATACAGATGTTATTCTTCTGGCCCAAAAATGCAACCAAAATGTTTCCAATGCAGAAAAACACAGAAAAATCAATGTTGCCCAAGACACCTTGAGATGAATAACCATTCCCATCAAGCATCTTGCTACTAAAATGAGATTTGTTAAATGAGTTATTAGAAAAAGATTTAAAACATAAGAACTAAGGATTAGTAATTGTTATTTGGATGTAACTTTGTTCTCAGGAAATGATTCTTGGGCTTGTAAGAGTTTTGTTCTTGTCAGCAATCTTCAACAGTTCTGAGCAAGAAAACAAAAGCTTTCATTTCCAATTTAGCATTATATTAAAACCTGGACAAAACTTATTTCTTAACTATGATTCAGTGAAATAAGTCTGAATAAATCGTAATAAATCTGTTGTTTGGATATAACACCAAACAGCTGTTAATTGAAAATAGAAGCAGAGGAGGATATAAGGCAATTTCTTACAACCTTATACTCCACATAACACTAAGCAAGACATGTGCATCTTTTGTGGAGGGGATCAATGGGACACTTAAACTGCAAGGGGTATGCTATATAACACAATTAATTAAAATGACTTATTTAAATCAGTCATTAGAGTGTATCATATAAAACTTATAATTCAGTGGCAATGTATGGAAGGGTTTTGGTGGCTATGCCCAAAACCTTTAGGCTCTGCCCACAGTTGTGAGTTGTAATGTACATCCTTGGCAAGCCGTAAGTGTTTTCAATTTTTTTCTCTCCTATTCCTTATGGAGCTGGTCTTCATTTGATTAGCAGAATAAACAACTGTAGTTTCTGATAAAATTAAGCCAGGATATATAGCAAAGGTAAAGCAAGCTGTATACCATAAGCATTGAGAGCTTAAGTTCCCTTTCGCATTTCAGTTCAATAACCAACAGATACAAAATGGGTAGGAGAGGGCTCATGGTCCCCAGGTCACCTGATTACCTTCAAAAAGCCTGAAAAAAATGATCATTGCATCAGGTTCCACAGAACACCAACTGTCAATATGTATTTTCCACTGACATCATAGCCATCTACAACATATCAGAGTGGGTACATTTAGTCTGATTATTAGTGTAGTCTTTTTTTGCAGGTACTCCAGGAAAGAAGGGAAGGGAAGAAGAGATACAACCAGCCAATAGCATGCCTCCACCTGCATTATTGGTATGTAGCAGCTTATTTACTTCATTAAAGGGACAATCGGGTAAATACACAAAGGCTGGGAATAAGTACTGAGAATGTTCTTGATGTTCCTTGCACAAATATATCCTTTGGCCATCCAAAAAGATGCACTGGAGAACCTACCTTTGAAAGCTTTTGACTTAATTATATTTATATATGAGTAGTAATGGGGAAAAATGACTTGGCTTGCTTGAACAAAGAAATCAAAAACTGCAATGCAGCAAATGAAAAATGGGGGAAATTATGTTCATTAGTTTTTTTTATCAAATAAGAAAACATAATGAAGATTCTCTTCATTTTAAACTACCAGGAAATTTCTGAGGCATTTTAATTACTTGTCATGCAATTATTATTATTTTTTTATCTTAGCCCTGTTCAGCTATAGTGCTATTGCTGAACAGGGCTTCTGGAATTACTTCTGGCATTATTCTCTTTAAGAAGAGAATAAAGAATAAAATTCTTGGCCCTCAACTCCAAACACATATGTAAGCTATCTATTGAATTCCTAATTAAAATGTTTTTTAAAATATAGTGTCATTTTGGGTCTAGATTATGATTCAGTTTTTATGAATCATGAGAACTTTCAAGTTACACTTTGCAAATGAGAAGAAATGTGGAGAAGTATGTATCCAACATATCCAACTTGGTTTTACCAGAAGACTGTTGCTGTTTACTTGACAAATATTAGATAGATAGATAGATAGATAGATAGATAGATAGATAGATAGATAGATAGATAGATAGATAGATAGATAGATAGATAGATAGATAGATAGATACTGTAGAGATCGAGAGGTAGGTAGGAAGGAAGGAAGGAAGGAAGGAAGGAAGGAAGGAAGGAAGAAAAAAAGAAAGTCAGTCAGTCAGTCAGTCAGTCAGTCTGGACTTTTATGATAATTTGCTTTAAATGCATGCTATTCAATCATTTAGATGAATTAGCAGATTGCATGCATGTGTAAGTGTAATAAACAAGCTAACTGAACTTACTTTATCAGTTAGGTATCTTAGCTTCCACTTCATTTTATATATTAAGTTGTAGCATTATATGAACATAGCTATGGATCTGGATAAATACTATATGATTCTTCTAACAGAATAATTCTTGAACTTGAGATTTTTTTACATGTAGCTATCTTGATAGTTCCTGCATAGTTTTGTTCTCTCCCATTAATTTTTCATACCAATAAGCATAGCTAGCAAACCTGGACAGTTTTATATATTGAACTGCAAACTTTGGATTTATTTTCAGAACAACCAGAAGCCATGTCTGTTGTTGTCCCAGAACAACAAAACATTTTCTTGTTCATACTATCTAGGTATGATAGTATGACAGAGTCATCTAGGTGTGTATGCTACACTTAGTGCAAGAGAAATTAGAATGATTATTACTCTTTTGCAATACTCCTTTTGGGAAAGCCTGTTTTATGGAATGGTTAAGACATCATGCTAGAAACCAGGAGACTGTGAGTTCTAGTTCTGGCTTGGGCATAAACCCAGGTCAGTCCTATTAAGGAGGCAATGGCAAACCATTTCTGAAAATCTTGCAAAAAACCTGCAAGGACATGTCCAAGAAGTCTCCAGATTCAGACATGATTGAATGTGAGGGGAAAAAATTCTTTGATTTCAACATAACTAAAATCTCCTTAACAATTAGTAGTCAATATCATTTTGGTGATCTGTTTCAATGCTCAAAAAACCCCCATGGCTGGTGGTAGAGATTATCACCAGTAGATGGGACAGGGCAAGTAAGTTCTAATACAGGGCTTTTCAACCTTTTCACCCATTGTACCACTTTTAGGATACGGCAACATCCGAGTACCACCCGTCGCCTAGCAAGGTATCAAAAACTTTATGACCAAAAAAAAAAGAAAAAGAAAAAAGTGATAAAGTACAGGTAGTCCTTGACTTACAACAGTTCGCTTAGTGACTGTTTGAAGTTACAATGGCACTGAAAAAAGTGCCCCCCAAGCCACAACCGAGCAAGACACCTGCCTGCCCACCCGGCGGTGCCCTTCCTCCTGTCCGAGGTTTTCATTGTTGTGAGCATTTCTGTTGAGGATTGGCAGCGGGGGTGGGGTGGGGTGTGTTTGGTTCTTATTCCCCCCGTCTGCTGGGTGGTTGCAGCAGGTTTTGGTCACTTCACATGACCCTGGGACATTGTGACCGTCATAAATATGAATCAGTTGCCAAGCATCTGAATGTAAATCACAAGACCCTGGAGATGCTGCAACATTCCAGCTGATCGGCACTTCTTCTGGGCTCAGCAGAAGCGCCAGGATCAGCGCCGAGCTCCAGCTGGAGCCTGGCGGTGATCCTGGTGCTTCCGCTGAGCCCTGACAGCCCTGCAGCTCCAGCCATCTCTCGCTCAGGCTTGTATGGTGCTGCCACCGGTTCAGCTCATTTCCCTCCCCCGCTACCACTTTTCTAGGATGGTCACATACCACCTGCCAGGTGCCAATGTACCACAAGTGGTACCCGTACCACTGGTTGAAAAGCCCTGTTCTAATATGTAACCTAGATGTTGTAGTATTAGATTTGAAAAAGAAGCTGACCTTCTTTCTACAATAAAGCATATGTCACTGCAATGTTGTTAATAGTGTGATTCCTCATTTTTTGCTCATGTTTTAATAAACCATAACTTACAGGAACTCCATTTATCTCTAGTGACCTAAGAAAACTGAATCTTTAAGTAATAATTTGAGTGATAATTATTTGCCCTTGAAACATAGGTTCTCGTCCAATATTGACACAATCAGTTTTACCAAGTCTTATGACTATAGCCTTGTTCTAATTGATTTAAAAAATAAGATTGTCTCAATGTAGGAACTTAGAAATTTAAAAATATTCTTAGTAAACAAGAATGCAGAATCCTACAGTTATGTTCCTTTGGTATTTATTGCTGAACCAAGCTTTAAGCTTTCCAGAATGCCTTATAATTCAGTGATTGCACTGAGGGTGACTATAAATAAAGTTTCTCATTTTTTGTTTATTCTATGCTATTTGATGAGTTATCCCAATAAAGGGTTAATTAATTATTGCGTATTTTTATGATATTTTAGGGGGTTAGGAAAGTTATAATAAGAAATAATTACCATTCAGCCTGAAAATCTGTTATGGACATGTATATAACATATTGCTAACATAGTATAACAATACTGATCTTTGTAATTTATTTAATATAATAAGCAATATTATCCAACCTTCAAAGTTGCACTTCTAATACTCTTCATTGTACAAAAGGGCATTAGCTGAGCAAAGTATATTTATGCATACTTGTATCAAAGGAAGGGAGAATAAAATCAATGGGACTATTTGCTTGACTAAAGTAAAAACCGTAACTCCTGCCTCTTACAGAAGACAAGATCTAAATCCTTTTGACATGAAATAAAAATGAAAGTTCAGCATCCCCATCAATTCAGCATCAAGTTTCTCAGTCAGCCAAAACTGAGGTAGAGAAGGAATAAGTTTTTGCCTTATTATAAAACAGAGCCTAAATATTCAGATTACAATATAATTTGGCAGTGATTATACTACTGATTCAGTTGATCAAGCAAGGATTGTATTAAATTTCTTTTCCTAAAAAAGCGTTTTAGCGTAATATGATGACATGAAATGACTACCAACAGACACCTCTCAAAGGTCCACAAACAAAACAAACAAAAAGTGTCCATCAACCTCCCACCTTTTAAAAATGGGTGGTGCTGACTGCAAAAATCTTAGTTATCGCGGGATTAGAAATGTGCCATTTTGTTTCTTACTAAGAGTAAACCTTTCTGGTTTCATAGAATGCAACTTTAAAAAACGAATTAGCACTGCTCTCCTTTCAATTCTGCAGCTGGATGGACTGTACTGTATTGTAGAACAAATGTCTTCTGTCTACTAATCCAAAGCCCATTTCTTTTGGCAATTAAATAAACACTGTGATAAGAGCACTAGAAGACATGGACTATTTAAGCTATATATACTTCAAAATGCAAATCTGGCAAGTCAGAATCCAAATTCAGCAATACTTTAATTTCTCATTGCTTAAGAAAGTTTTCATTAAGGGAAAATAATACAGTAGTTTTCAGATAAATATAGCAAATACATATTTTATCAATATGATTTTAAGATTTATGTGCAACAATATTACTATATTGTTAATTTAAACTGTTTTGCAATGGTTGAGACTCTGATTGTCAACGGCCTTCGTTGTAGTCTTCCATCTTCCTCCTTATTTTGATTGGTTATTTTTAAATACTTTTTTCAGTTTTAATCCTCTGTAAGTCATTCAAAGTTGTAATTTACAAACTGAGTGGCCATATACATTTTTTTTCTTTTTACGACCCTTCATCCCTTGTTTTGGGGTGGAGTCGGGGCAACTGAGTGGAGCTGAGCTTTTACTGGCCGGATGCCCTTCCTGATATTTACGCAAAGATTGCAGCACATATTTTCTCTTTGCGCCCTAATAGAGAAACATCTGCCACTGCCTGGGATTGAACTCTCAACCATCTGAGTGGAGGCGAGTGTCTTCAGCTCTAGGCCACTGTGCCGCTCATGGCCACCATATAAATTGATTAAATAAACAAAATAGATAAGTATTATTACATATTTTTAAAGCATTTAATATATATAAAGTAATCAAATAAGGCCAGGTTACAGTCCCTCAAACTCCCTTTTTAATGTGAGGTTTCAGATATGGCAAGAATTGATTATGTGCCATCAAGTCATTTTGAACACCAACTATCCACAAAGATATATTTTTTTTCCATAACAATCTAACAATCTACCCCAACCTGTTCTTTCAAATCTCCCAACTATGCACTCATCATCACTGTAGCTGAATCTATCCACCTTGATGCTGGTTGTCTTTTTTCCCCCTCTTTCCTTCTCCAATTTCCCCTGATTTAGAGCCTTTCCTTATGCTGGTTATGACCCCAATAAAGATATAACTTAACTGCTTGTTCCTTTACTATTGATAGTTGGTTCTAACAGGGCGAAGCTATTTACCACTTTAGTATCATAATTGTCAGTTCTAAGGATAATTTTAGTTTTTTGTTTTACTTCCACCCTGAAGAGGATGAAACTTGATGACCTGCATGAACATTTAAGGATATTCTCAAAGCTAGTGCTTGCTACTGAACTGTACATAAAACTTCTTGTCTATATTGCCCAGGATTCTTCAGAAGTTGTATATCTATTATCCTGTTCATATCAGATTGTTCTACAGTGTAGATTTACAGCCACCTTATTCATCATTATCAATATAGTCAATGGAACTGGTGGCTACTTGGTCCTGTGGAACTATAGTTCCCAACAACTGCAATCAATATAGCCAATGCAAGGGATGACAGAAACTGCAGTTCAGCCAAATCTTCAGGACTACAAATTTCTTACCTTTGTTTTACAGAATAACATTGTTACAACAGTGAGTGTCTAACAGTTCATAATCCTCTACAAAATTTTCCCATGTACAGCTTCTGTTATAGAAACAGATTTGTGTCAACGCTGCTAACATCGGATGTTCTTGCTTTGACAACAGATGGAAATGCAGCCATTTTCTCTATTGCTTTTAGAATTAGTTGCTGCTGGGAGGGGGAATAGGAATGAGAGTCCAGCTAGTCATAACAATAATGACTTAATTGTGGGAACCCAAGGACATTGGGCCCAGAACTGATAGTGTTTTGGTGGGCTGGAGAGCTGGGGAGAAATCCCAGGCTTCAAGCTAATTGGGGAATGTGATTTATGACTGTTTATTGGAGGAGGGGATTGCACTTTGTTACTTTGTATCCAGGGGAGGGGAATTTAGTTTCTGGTTTCAACTATGTAGTGCCGATACTTTGTTTCTCGAATAAAAGATTCTTTAAGGTAAACAATGCCTCGAAGTTCTTTTGAAGAGTTTCATCTATCGGAACCATGAGATTTTGACTGAAACAAGTTAAAGTCCTGCATTCGTAGAATAACAAATCAATTTTATAATAAATGAAAATGAATTAAAAAGTACTTGAATCTCCTATGCTTAAGGACCTGATTACAAGGAATATTGGCTACTAAAGAGTTATATAAATAATGCATCCCAAATCTTATTAGCTATTTATATACCTCCACTGCAAGTCTTGAAGCTGGTTTATTTGCACCATGGGCACCATAGCCCTATTAAGTGCTGAAGTGGCTATTTCTAAAATAATTAGACAAAGTGTACATTTTTGTGTGTTTATGAAAGGTAACAAAACTAAAGTATTTCAATCTGATCAGACCCAAATAATTTTAGAGCTGCTAGAAAGCCACAGTTTCTCCAGAATCAATTTGGAGTCCAGTCCAGTGCTCAGACTTGTATATGCTTCACTTCGCATAAAATTATTCAAGGTCGGCATTACAGCCTCATCATTTCCCTGTCAGATGACAGATGAGGCTGATGGCTTATGCTTCAGCTGTCACCAGAGCACCCATGAAGAACTAGCAAGCAGCTAGAGTTCTATTTTAAAGACCAAATCTTCCTGTCTTGCATGGTCTAACAGCACAGATGTTCAGCTACATTATCTTCAGATGCTTGTTCTACATTGGCTAAGACAGGGATTGTCCACCTGTTTGGGTGAACGATATCATAACATTTTTGGCATGAAACCCAATTTTTTTTAAGTTTTAAAATCTCAATAATTGAAAATTTGCAAGATTTTGATGATCTCTCTACAGAAAAATGCTTTCTCATATGAAAACTCAAAAGTTCTCATGCAAGACCCGGAAAATTGTATGAGGTTTGACATTTGTTTTCAAATTAAACTTTGAAAAATGAGGGTTCAAAACCTGCCTCGGTCCTCAACCAATGATGTCTTCTTGGACAAACTGTTCCCTCTCAGATTCATTCTATAATACAGCAAGGACAACACTAACATATAGTACAAGGTCACTCTAAGGACATGGTCAGATGCAAAATGAGGACAAGTCTGAAGAGGGCATTTTCAAAAGCGTAGCATGTCATCCAGGAAGATTATGCATTTCAAAGGGCTTTAAGTTGTACATAAGAGTCTATAGAGGACATAATATTGTCATTTTGCATAAGTCACTTGCAATTTTGCATACATCACTATAAGAAGTACTAAAAATCATAAGCTTCAAATCTGACTACACACAAGAACCTAAATGTGGATGTGGAATAATTCCATCACATATTTAGTTTAACACAAGGATCAGTCTTGTCATCAGAACTTTGTGGGGACTTCCGGGAAGAAACAGGAAACTAAAGATAGTTCCGTTAAAAGCAGAACTGATGGTTGTAGCAGAATGAAAACCAACGAGAAGACCTGCTCTTCATAATTCCTCTCTAGACAAAGAGAGGACTTGAAACCGCTCACAATTGCTCCAGACAGTTGCTCCTCCTCCTGCAAGATAGTGGTCTCCAGTGAGTTTAGAGCTCTGAAAGATGAGGAAATAGCCATGTTGCTCAAACCATGATTGGTGTCTTTAAAAGAACACTGGGTTCACAAACTTCCTTTTCTAAGAAAGTGAAGGATATTTGTCAACAAGGAACTCAGAAGTTAATGTTAAGAGTTTCTGCCATTATAGATAGACTGTCTTTAAAAATATTACGGAAAAGGAACAAATTTACAGGACAAAACAGACTGATCTGGAAATGGATTTAAAAATGGCAGGCTGTTAAAGAATGATATCAAAAAGATGCTACAGTGGATATACACATGAAATTAGTTAAAATCTTAACAATAAAAAGAGATATTCAAATAAACCAAAAGAGTGGCTGAGATAACTTTTTATATTGAATTTACAAAAGAGATTTGCTTTGAAGAATTTTGCGAGTAGAAGTAAAGAAATAATGAAATCAAGTTCTATGATAATATTTGAAGAGATTAAAGTAGTATTTCTCAACTTTGGTACCCTGAGAATGTATAGATTTCAGCTCCCAGAATGTCCTACCTAGCAAGCTCTCTGAAGAATTCTAGGAATTGAAGTTCACGCATCTACAAGTTATCAAGGTTGAGAAACACTGGATTAAAGAATAAGACTGTTAAAAATAAAAATAATATATATAAAGTGTGTTTATTTGAGCAAGTAGACATGTTGTTATCTCTGTTAATTCTTAATGGATTTTTTTGCTGAACAAGACTGAACAACAGAGGCTTTAAGGTCAGATGAGGAGACCCGAACTCATTGGTAGCATCACATTGCAATGAACAAGGACATACATTCAATTCTGCAGCTACTAAGATTGTCAGCCAAGCAGGTACAAAAGTAGCCAGGGAAATGACTGAAGCCTGGGAAATGGGCCCATTGTCAGTCAACAAAATGCTGATTCAGCACCAGCTTATCAGGTACTTAGGAGCCGAGGACTTGGCACTTCAAAGAAACAACAGCCAATGACTCAGTAGTTGGCCATCAACATCCCAATCAACAAATTAAAAAAAAAAGCCACACACAACCAGGCACTACATAAATACTATACATAAAATAGAAACCACACATTCCATTAGAGAGAAGTTCCCCAAGGATGGGCTCCAGCACAAATCCGAAAGCTCAGAAAATGAAACCTCTGGTCCCTGTGACTCAGGGGTCCCCAACCTTGGCAACTTTAGGACTGGGGAATTCTGGGAGTTGAAGTCCACAGGTCTTAAAGTTGCCAAGGTTGGGGGCCCCTGCCGTGACTGACCCAGGTTGGATCCTGCAACATTATCCTGGGATGCGTATATTCGCCTTCATTTGTTTTAAGAATCTGTTTATATATAAGAGATGAAACATGGGAAGAAGAGATCATTTGTTGTATTTTAAGACAGAAAAAGTTACTAAAATTGTGCATACTTATGATGAAGGGATAAGTCGTTTCTTTATCTATTTCTTTTTCCTTAGTATATTGTTATATGTTCCTTCTTTTCAAAGTTTCTTTATATATTTCTTCTTTCTGCATTTTCTACTCTTTCTTGCTATTCTTTTATTTTTTTTAGCTTGTATTTTTTTAACTGTAATGTTTAATAAAATTACTATTAATAAAAAAGAACTATAAAAATGGACTTATCAATTGTATATTTTTTCCCTTCAATATTTTTCTACGATAGCTGTATCTAATTCTCAGAGACTGCCTGCCCTGCGGTTTTCTTAGCAAGGTTTCCCAGAAGTGGTTTGCCACTGCCTCCTTCTTAGGGCTGAGAGAGAGAGAGAGAATGGCCAAAGATCACCCAGTTGGGTTTGCCCTTAAGGTGGGACAAGAATTCATGCTCTCCTGATTTCTAGCCTGAGGCCTTAACCACTACACCAAACTGGCTCTCATCCATTATAGTAGCAATTAATTAAATTAAGATCTTACGATACTGAGAGTATGCATGTTATAAGGGAAATCTCAACTTGGCCGTAAATGAACTTTCTCTTGTTACTACTCACACTTAAAAAACCCAAAAGAAAATATTTTAATGCTGAAGCAATTATTCTGGAGGTGAGTATTCAAAGGCCAGGGTTCAGACTAAGATATGTTATTTTTGAATTAATGACCACACTACACAGTCCTCTGAGTACTTACTCAAGACCTTTTCCAGATGCTGTAATTTTCCTCAAAAGGCTTTTCAGTTAAGGCTGAATTAACCAAATTCCATTATCTCAGCAGGCATTACACTGACTATTGTAGGGAACTGCTATTCACTACAATAGCACTTAAAAACAGTAGATGTGCTTCCTGGGAAATTAATTATTAAATAATCACTCTTCCAAGAAATAACTCTGTTGCACCTGTTCTGCTATAAGCATACTACTGTGCTAGAGTGTGGCAAGTAGGAATGGTGTCGAGATGTCACAGGCATTTACCAAGTTCTTCTGTTCTTTCTGTCCTTTAAAAAACGTTGGAACGTGCTTTTGTCCTCCTCCCTTGAGGTTTTAACAATTCATGTGGACAGCATACTTGTTTTAAATAGATGTATTATATAATAAATTGCTATGATGTACAATAATGTCCTGCTTATCAGAGACATCATTTCTAATAGCTGATGCAAACAAAAAGCCACAAAACACTGGAAAAATTTTCCTCCACTGTCACTTCAAGGAGGGCATGCTCTTTCACAAAGTCGCAGAGTGTTTTTTTTTTAAGGTTCTGGTGGAGAAACAGTATTCTTAAGACAGAAAACCCTTATCAGTTTTTCTTTGATTCTAGAATACTTGGCATCGACCAAATGCCTGCATTCTTAATTCTCATGAACCCCAAGTACAAGCAAGTGCCGTCTGATTCAGATTCAGCCCCATTGCTGTGCTTTGGATTACCACTTTGGTAGGGATGCCTAAGCAGGAGCATTTCATTAATCAGTTAAAATTTGATGGAGAAATGCTGTGCAACATTTCCATTAATTAGATAACATTTAATTGCCTCTCAGCCTCAAAAGAGCCAAGGCAAACCAACCCCTCAGGAACCTTGTCATTAAAATCAATTTGGCAGGAAACAACAGCAACAATAGAACTTGATTTGGCAGGATGTTAGCTTTTAGATTTATAAAAAAAAACAAAAAACAACCCCCAAACACTCTTCCCAAGGGGGCATTATAGGCGCCTTTACTTAGAATCAAATTCAGTTGACAATCAGATTCTGTCCTTTATCATTTCCAATTATGAATGTTTACAATTAGGAAGCAGGCTCCTGCTTTTTTTTTTTTTTTTACTATGTTTGCCTGGATTTGTCAGCAGTAGCTGGAGTGTGTTTTAACAGATGGGCCGAGTAGCAAACTGCAGGCTATAAACCAGGGAGCTAGCTGGAATCCGCACTGAGCGATACTGAACGGAATGCTCGTAAAGTTCACGGACACAGGCAGATTCAGACTTGTACACAATTCCACAGTGAAGAGAACACACACACACACAGTACACACAGTGGCCAATCTCTCCTCACCCCCCATCAACCCAGGGGAAGTTCAAGACTTGGCATTCGGAACTGCATTCTTGTTACATACATTATGGCCCATCATTTGGCATAAACAAAGGAAGGCAAACAAGAATACTACATCCATATCATTTACCTCTCCAGAGGCACTTACATGCACTCATACAAAGAAGCAAGCAAGAGATCTGCAGAAATATATCTGACAAGGGCTAGCACTGACAACATTTGCTGTCAACATTTTAAACACTTGCACATTTGGGGGGGGGGAATCCAGATGCAACTATCCAAAAGGGAAGAACAAAATAAGCTGTAGAAATAAAGGACAGTTCTTTTTTGTCCCCCTCTCCCCCGGAATTATTCTTGAGTCGCTATTCTAGGACAGAAGGAAAAGACAGATCAAGGTGGAGTGACATTTTAGCTCATGCTATTTAGCTTCTGTCAGCTTGTTTTTGCAACTAAATTGTTGCCATGGGAAGGGTTATATTTGTATACACACAAGAGCAGGCCCACTTTTAATATATAGGTAGGCGCATCATGTAATAAATATGCACAGACTTGCATTTAGAACATAAGACTTCCATTGCATCTGTCAGTTTCAAAAGCTTTCTATACATCTGCATTTTTCTTTAGGGAAGACAATTATCCAATTACAGTCAGAAACATTCACATTGCTGGTTAACCTATTCCCCTTGGAGTCACTGAATTGACATCTAAATATTGTGATGATAATTATGGCAAAGTAAGAAGTCACTTTTTTGAGGGGGGAAAAGTTTTCATCTTTTGGATCCTACCCACTTGCAACTAATTTTATCTATTTTTCCGATCGTTCCCCCGTCTACTATTTGTATATGATCATACCAAAAAGACTAAATCACAGCGGGTTGTTTTTTTTTTATCAGATAAAGAAAAAGAATCAAGGGGGCAGAAAGTAACGGGGTTTTCCACCCTCGGGAGACAATCTTTCCTCATTATTGTTACTACGCGGAGCCCACTGACAATATTATAGGTGGAGAATAAGTTGTTAAGAACAGTTAACAAACCCAATCTGGCGGTGGCAGTGCAAACTCCGGGCTCTGAGCAATTGAACCCCGAGCCTTCCAGTCCACCAAGACCGACCGCCTAAGCCGAGAGAAAACCCCGGGGCCTGATGCGAGGACTCACCCTCCTCCGGCGCTCGCACACACCCCTGGTCATTCCTCGGGAAGGGTCCCGCTTTCAAGCCGCCGCATCATTCGCCCAAGCCGGCTGGAGGGACAGGGATCCCAACACGCAGGGGCGTCCCTCTCGCCCAGCCCCTGCCAATTCATTGACCTCTTAGCGAGCGCGGCCAACCTCGGCTACGCGGCCAGCAGCGCCAGCAGAGCAAAGACCGGGGAAAGGGGCGGGGCAGGGGGCGGGGCAGGCTCTGCAGAGTGGCAGCCGCCGATTTCTGCTCGCCCGGCTGGGAGCATTGGACTGGACACGGGGCGGGCGGGAGCGAGAGGGAGAGCTAGGGGACAAATGGCCTTTGGGAGGAAGGGGACCCCTGGTGGACAGACGGCGGAAGCGCAGATGGGATAGGTCCTCAGGCCAAGCGTCAGGTAGAAAAGGCAGGGTCGGGGGCTGGCTGGCTGGATGGATGGGGGGGGGGGAGAGGCTTCGTCCGCTGGCTGCATTTGCTGGGATGCTCCCGTTCCTCATCGCGTCTTCCCAGGCTGCAAGGGCAAAATTCGTTTGGCGGAGCATTGGGTGTGGCACCGCTCCTCCCGAGTAAAGGAGATTCGTTTCTTTCAGAACTGAACTTCTTGCATCTATCGGAGTTTTGCTTTGTGCATCAGAGTTTTTTTTTTTTTTCTTATTTTCCTTCAGAATTTTAAGGTATTGATTAGAAATGTTGTTTTTATTTTGTGTCCCTATGTATGGCGGTCTTAGTTTTGGCTATGAAGCGACTAAGTAGCTGGATGGGTCTGCTGTGGTTCAAAATAAAAATACAAGTTGATCTGCATTTTAAGACGTGGCTTAAAATGCAAACAGAGACTTAAAAGAAAACGAGAAGGTCCCACATATTTCTGAAGTACTGATGGTGTAATGACCACAGATTGCTTAGCTAAGGTTCAAATGACTTCTTCCAGATCCCCATTGGGCTCAGTATCTTAATTATGGTTTGCTTTTAGATGATTTTTTTTTTAAAGCTAAGTGAAGTCAGACCTGGTTAGTACTTGGCTAGAACCAGTACAAAATCTCAAGGCTATAAATAAGCTAAAATGTAAGAGCCAAAACACACACCTTGGAAGAACAATGGCAAGAATCTATTGCCATGCTGCTGCCAAAAATGCTACCTAGGTTTAACTTTTGTCCTATTTACTCTGTTCATTAACATTGATCCTAAAAATTAGTCTCCATCATAGGAGTCTTCATCAAAACCTTTTGCAAATGTAAGTAAATGTCTCAGAAAACGTAACAAGTTTATGAAACAGAACTTACCATTGCAGTTATTCATGTTGTTTTTCTTCAGATGGATTGTTCTTCTATAATGCCTTCTCTTCACATTTCTATGTAAAATAAGCTATTGGAATATTTTCTGGTTCCCTCTTTTGTTCTGTTTCTGCGTAATCACTGAAGCTACAGTAATTCTGCAGGTGATATGCCCAACTATGTTCTGTTTCTGTGTATCAGTCTGCATTGATTTAAGGAAACTGACATTGAGGAAATACAGTTGCGTGTGCAAAACTGGTCAAATTTATGTTGCAATGAACCCCTAAGTGAACATAAGCTCAGACAACCATCTCCATGGTACACAGCCTCTTTCTACACCTTTCAGGAGAGACCACACCATGTGCAATTGTTTACAGATACAAAATTTAAAAAACAGTGAAAATGGCAGATTTCAAGAATTCCATGTAACTTCCTAATAGTGCTTCTCACTGTTGAAGTTATCTGGAAGAATACCCACACATATTTCTCCTGCTTTGTAATGAACTATCTTTACTTTCAAATGTTGAGACAGTTGTTTAGCATGGTTGTCGAAAGCTGATAGAATAAAAATCACAACCTGAAAACTCAGAAGTGTCAGTTTTTTGTCATCTGTGGGACTGTCTTCTTCTAGTTAATTTTAAGCCCAATGAGTCAATCATACTTTGGATCTTTATTAACAACTCTGTAGTAAAAATAAAAGTGTACTGAATCAACTGGAAAAATATCTGTATGTTTGCACCTCCCAAATTTACTATTTTATTTTGATTCTGCAAACACACATAAATACTAAATATGCATTTAAATTGCATACCAATCTCATTTATACATACATGGTGGGATTCAAATATGTGAACAACCATTTGTCTGTGTGGATGCAGCTTTCGGAAATCCATTCTGGGCAACAAAAAATTAGCTACTGATTCTGCCAAAGTAGTGCGAACTGGCTGAATCCCACCACTGGCTGTACAGCTTCTATTTCCTAACGATTCATTGAAACCTTTAATTTCGCCTCCATTTTTTCATGTAACTTTGTGTACATTTTATATATTTAGTTTGTATAACTGTCTATCACACCAAAAGTAATTATGGGCAGCATACAATAAAATATGTGCATATTCCTCTTAAAGAGGTGCAGGTTCATTGTTATGGAAATCTACAATGCTAAACTTTCTACCTTCACCAAAGACAAGCAGATCAATAAAATAAGGACATATAAGCATTCTACAAGCTGTGTTCTCAATATGACCTTTGCATACATTAGTCTGTTACTCAGGAATAATAATAATTCTAGTAGTCAGAGCTCTCAGTGAAATAGCATTTGAGAGGACAGACACTATATTACAAACCATAACATTAATTTCGTCTTTAGATGGGAAGACTGTTTCCTCTTCTTCTGAAGATGTCTTTTCCTGATTGTATTGCACTCACAGCTGATTAAAAGCTGCAGCAGTAGCTGATATGCTAGGAAGTACATACTGTATAAGCATAGGCTACAGCTGTATTAATAGAAGGGGAGACTCCATTAAACCAAAGCTGAGTTCACTAAGGACATAGCTACACTTTTCTTACACACTTTTATGTGCTGAGCTCAGCCTAAGTTTTCCGTTCTAGCTGCAGTAAAGAGGACTACTTCACAATACAGACCATTTGCGAAGATGAATGAGTTCACAACTTTAATATGCTTTACTCATTTAAACTGTTGTAATAAAATAACACAAATAATAATCAGAGGAGCCGGGAGCCTCAAAGAATTGGGATGAATAAGAAGAAAAAAAGATTTAAAGAGCACAGAAGGGAAAGTACAAAAGGGTTATATTAATCTTCATTTACCAACATTTTGTAAAGATCTTTACCAAAAGCCAACGATTAAATTCCCTAATGAAATATTTAATTTTTAGTGTTAATAATTATCCTTTTAAAGAGACTCAAGCCTGTTGGGAAAACAAGGATTCTTTGAGTAGTTCCTTTGGAACGCAAATTAGAAAAAGCCTTCAATTGGTTTAAGCTAGCCAGAGACTCAGTTTGAGTACTCTGTGTACAGCCATCAAGGCTTTATATAAAGTGCACTTATACCAATTATGATAACCTCTCTGCTTGTTGTGACTATTAAATTTCCATGGGAGTAAAAGCAAATCATATCAGAGGCTATCACACACTGCTGCAGGCTCTTTACCTCTTGGATCCACTTTTATGTATATTTAATGAGGCATCATTAACTAATAAGCCTCTAATGAAAGACCAATTATGAGGAAACAGATCACAGAACTGGAAAAGACTCTGAAGATAATCTATTTCAATGATCCGCCTATTTGTCTTTTTGCCAATATAGCCAAAAGGACTTTGGTCCAAATGCTGTACAGGATTTGAAGTTTTTGACTGGCTTCCAGGAGCAATCAGAAAGGCAAGCATTTTCACAAAGAGTGGCCAGTTTTCATGTATGTACATGTAGTCCTCGACTTAAGATCACAGTTGAACCAAATATTTCTGTTGCTAAGAGAGACATTTGTTAAGTAAGCTTGCCCCATTTTACGACCTTTCTTGTCAAAATTGTTAAGTGAATCACTGCTGTTGTTAAGTTAGTAATGCAGTTGTTAAGTTAATCTGGATTCCTCATTGACTTTGTGTCAAGGTTCCAACAGACAAGACCAAATAAATCAGAATTCCGAGGCTTGAGATTTCCTCAAAGAACATGTTTATTGGTTACATAGTATCGGCATGGTCAAAAGTGAAACCAAGTCTGAAGTTCCTTTCAAAGAGAAACAATATTACAAAGTTAAACTTCCCATCCCAGTGTGATGTAATCAGCTATGTTCCCCAATAAAAGAATTTGGTGGGCTTTCTGACCAAATGCTCATGCCCCCATCTAACTGACAAAAATGACCTTGGTTCCCAAGGGACAGCAAAATAGGCTAGTGGAAATCCTTCCATTCTTGTGGCAAACTAGAATGAGCAAAAATGGCTGCAGTAAGGTTCATTGTAGAGTTGACACTTTGCTTGTCAGAAGGTTGCCAAAGGTGATCATATGACCCCTGAGATACTGCAACTGTTATAAATATGAGCCAGTTGCCAAGTTTCTGAATTTTGATCGTGTAAAAAAAGGTCATAAGTCAGTTTTTTCACTGCTGTTGTAACTTCAAACAGTCACTATTGAGGACTGTCTGTGCTTATATAGGCAAATTCTCTCAGATGGAAACCTTCCAGATGCACTGAATTCCAAATCAACAGAATAATGGAAGGTGAAGTCCAACATATTTAGAAGGAAAGGCTGCTATATAACTTTAGCATTAAGATGAAATCTATTGTTAGCTATGCAAACTGATACCCAAAGAAAGTTATAAAATGTTTAAGAACAAATATAATAATAAAGGTGAAATTGACAATAAGCTTACTTGGTTTCATATTGTTTCAATTATTTTAGGACCAAGCTTTATGCTGCTTCAATTTTATTAATACAATTATATTCTATTGTATAGTAGTAGCATAAAGTCTAAAGTGTATGTGTGATGTATGACAACTGAAAAAAAATTCTTAAAATGAGCGTTGTGTTTACTGTCAGTGAAGAACATAGTCAATATGAAATAAACATGTTATCAAACACAACTTTGATAGTTGATTATAAAATCTGCAGGGTATGGTTTTATTTGTAGAGAAGGCAATACAAAAATGATCAATGCAATCCTTATGGTTTGCAGTTAAATATCTTCATTTTCTTCTTCATTTGTTTCTTTCATCTTGTAATTCCAAATTCAAGAGTTGATTTTCTAGTTTTTGTATATCTACCCGATGCTTCATTAAGAATTTCCCATTCAGATGAAAGACAGGTATTTCATACTTGTATTTTTCAAGCCAAACTGAATGATTTGGTAGAGTTATATCTATTTCCTCCAAAATAAACTAAAAAAAACAAAAACAAACGGACAATAAAATAACTAGCAGCCAAACATTAGAAAAGCATAGTAATAAATCATATTAAAAGAATTGATCTCAGAGAAAATCTATGTAGGTTGTAAAGCAATACTTCCACTGGAAAAACTGATTAGGTTTATTATTTTTTCAGCAAGAATTTTTGAACAATCTGAATAAGAGGACCCCTATAAGGACTATTGCTATAGATAAAAAAATCGTAAGAAATAATTTCCCAATTTGTCTACACTTAGATTACAAATGAACAAGTGATTTTGAAATTTGCCGGCAGTGTGATGAACGATTGCTGATAGGTTACATTTGCACAATAACTTGAACTGCAATCTAGTCAATCATATTTTAGTCTAGCATGTTGGAAGAACCCAACTTGTAGGATTAGTTTATGTTGGAGTCTACTATGTGAACTCAGGTTTGTGTTAATTCCCCGAATTATGGTTCAGTAAGTATGTTCTTGGTCTTTTTTGTCAAGCATCCTAGATAACCTTTGGCTACCTTCGTGTGAGGTATTCCTACTGGTTTTGTAAGTGGTAACTGTGAGTCACTTATGGAAGACATGTTTACTAGGCTGGAGAGATCTCAACTGCTTCCATTTGGGAAGACAAAAGACGTGTAAAATGGCAGTGGAGATTAAAATGCCCTAATTAGATCTCATTTCAGATTGCTTTCTGGAATGATCTCATCTCCATGTTTGAGCTTCCCGACCTCCCAATATTATTCTAGGGCAAATCAGCCCTGTGCAGTTGGTCCAATAATCTCCAGGTTCCATTATATATAAAAAGTATTATTTCCTGGAGGCCTTGGATCAGAATAAACAAAGAATAAAGCAAATTAAATGAGTTGAGTCTAGTAATTAAAGCAAACATTTGTCTTGAATTACATGTTGACCAAATTTTCAGTGCACAGATTTCTTCTCTTTCACTGTCATTCCAATTTCAGAAAATCTTTATACTAACTCATTCCTGCTTAACAAAGAAACAGTTTTAGCAAATTTTTAAATTGGAAAAAGAAACAATCAGATATTTAATACAAAGGAAATCCCATTGATTGGGATTCTAACTATATTTTTAGAAAAGCAATTAATATAACTTCCAGGCTGCATAACACAGCACACCCATCTTCTGTTTCAGTAACCACTTTATCTGGATATTTGCTTTATCTTATGCATTTAAATGGACAAAATCAAAGCCATGAAGATTTTGAGGCAATTATTTTGGTAGGAACTGTAATACTTAACACTGAATTATTTTATCATGAAATACTTCCAATTTTAGTACTTATGAAACACTATTGATAATAATTAATATCTCTTGGTGATTTACAATAAAACACTCTATCACAATTAAAAGTACTAAGAACAGTTAGAAGCAAACACAATCAACAATTAAGCATTGTTTATTTAAAAGATACATGGTAGGGCCTTTTTAAAAGCCAACAAAGGAGCTAAATCTCTTAAGCTAGCAAGGGCTTAAAAAAAGTAGGAAGGTAGTTCCAGAAAAGGGTTAATGGAGGTACAGCCAAAACAGCTCATGGTATCATATAGAAATTTATATTCTCCTAAGAATCCTAAATCAAGGTATATGAAGCTTACAAAAAACCCTTTTAAAACTCTGATGCAGTTTCCCAACCAAGATCATCATTATCTCATCCCACCTCAGAGAGGGATTTTCAAAAAAGGTCAGTTAAATCTAAGGGAAGGTGAGACAATGTTTGGGGGGGGAAATTCACATGAGTTCTATTTCCCAGAGTGCCCAATCTTTTTTTTTTTTTTTACAATTATAAATAGGAATAAACTTGATTTTTTTTAAACTTTAACTTTAACCACATTTATACCCCGCCCTTCTCCTGGTGGACTCAGGGCGGCTTACAGCCAGTTTAAAACAAAATAGCTAATACAATATACAAAATTTAAAATATGGTTAAAATGAAATATTAATATAGGCTTTTTCTTTTTTAAAAGTTATTTAAAAACCAAATTTAAAAATACCCCTTAGGCCAGTCCTGCCAGCTGAAATAGCCAT
>NW_015386122.1:2637-25996 GCF_001527695.2 Protobothrops mucrosquamatus | reverse complement strand
GCCTCCGCTGTCATCGAGGCCGCAGGCCGAGTCCGGACCAGGTCTTCCGCCGGGCCGGATCCAAGGCCGAGTCCAGGCCAGATCTTCCGCCGGGCTCCGGCCTTCGTCCCATCAATATCCTCGCCGGGCCGAGTCCTCCCGTTCGGGGAGTCACACGGCAGGCACCAGGTTACCGGCGAGCTCAGCTCTCCGAATTGGAGTCGCGGTGAAGCCCTCGACCCTCGGGAGGCCCCCCATTTCTGCCGAGGACTCCGCTCCGTCACGGAGCCACCCCCGGTAGGTCCGCCATGCTCTTGATATCACGGGGGAGTCTCTCCCTAAGGTCTCTCTGTTTCTCTTGTTCCAGAATGTATTAAAAATGGTGCATTTTACAGGAATCATGAAGATTGTTAACATACTATTAAAATAAAGAGTGCTTGTAATAAATGTCTATGTTAACCACCAGGTGAAAAGATTTATATAACACCATACTTATCCATCATTATTTGTCCGCTGGTGGATTTTATTTATACAATTCAACAAGAATGATTTACCCATAAGAAGTGTGGGATTATATACATTCATACTAAGTATTAACAGTTTTTTGAAGGTGGCAATAGAAAAATGATTTCACTGGACTAGGCTGTTCTGGGAACTAATGCCTTAAAGCAAATTGGCAGCTGGCGCACAAGTATAATGTCCAGCAGTAACATATTCTCTTTGAGCACTTCTGGAGACCAACTTGACTACAGGTAAACATCGACTTATGACACAATAATTTTATGGCACAAATTATAACTATTGGGAAAGATTTGACTTCTCCCACTATCATGGTCATCACTGGACATTTATCCTACCTTCAATTAATGACTATTCAATACTTCAGAACTTCAGAACTCAGCCTCTTGGGGGGGGGCTAAACTTGAAAGCCTCTATCAGAATCCCTGTGTGGGTTAAAAATTAATGCCACTTTGTTTTGGTGCCTCCAACACTAGATTATTTTGACTGGTTTACCCATAGAAAGTTTATTATGGAATAATCCATGTTGAAAAATACTTTTTTATTCTTTTAGTAAGATACCAAAGATATAGACTAAATTAGTAGACTTACTCAATCTGTGGCATTGCCTACTAAGGACTATACCAGGGGTAGGCAGCCTTGGCTCTTTTATGATTCGTGGACTTCAACTCCCAGAATTCCTGAGCCAGCTGTGCTGGCTCAGGAATTCTGGGAGTTGAAGTCCATGAGTCATAAAAGAGCCAAGGCTGCCTACCCCTGGACTATACTATAAATGGGTCAAGAGGCAGGGAAAGGGCAGGAAAGTTAACAAGATCCTCAAAAACAGGAAGAAAATTGAAAGAACAAAAGGCAGTATATGAAGTGGCGCATAGATATGGCAGAAATAAGGATGATTTGCAGGGACAGAAAGTTATGAAAAATTATACAGAATAGTACTGGCATAAGTTATTTTTAGCTATGCTGCCTTTTCAGTTCCTTATCTTGAGCCTTTAATTTCTTTGGCTTAGTATTTTTTTCATCCTTTTCTGTGTTTTGTATAACTTTGTTTACCTTGAAAAGGAATAATATGATAGGTAACCATATGGAAGCATATAGAATAGTAGAGAAATCCATTTTTAAAAAATCAATTAAGCTTTTCATAACATTATTACTTTGTATTAATTCACTTTTGAAAAAGCCATTTTAAAGTGTTTGCTGAATTAAAACAAACAAACAAATGAATTACATCAGATTGTTTCTTGGCAGTTTATATAATTCAAGCATTTCTCATTTACTGTATTTTGTCCAGATGCTATTGCTGCTTCTGATGTTCCATAGTGGTAAGTTTCTCAGCCATGGCATCTTTACGTTGTGCGGATTTCAGCTCTCAGAATTTCCCAGAATTTCTGGTTAGAAGTTTAACATGGGTTGAACACAGCTACCAGTAATCCTTTTGTTATGGGAAGCTGATGAAATTGTTATTTGTTTACTCAGCACTTGCACAAGTTCTTCTGTACTATATCTCTAGTATTTGAAACATATCAAATCTAGAAAAATTGTAATTTTTTCAGTCAACAATTGAAATAGGCTTTTGTTTGCAATGAAGTGACAGGAAGAAGCAATTCGGTCTTTTACAATATAATTTTTCCAAAATTCTACCCTCTTTAATAATTATCAAGATTACTAATTGTGAGGTTAAATTACAGTGTAAATGCTGTTGCCTGTTTATAGACTACTATCTTCTTTAATAACTTTGATTACTAATGTAATATAGTAAAATAATATAAATGAGCAAATGTCCTCTTGTTAAATTTCAGTGTATAACTCCTCACCCAACTTTTTATCAAATGCCAACATACAGTACATTCAGGCAACCCCATCCTTATCTGAAGATGGGTATCATCAGCATACAGATCATACCTGGTTTCAAATCTACTGATCAACTCCTTCAATAGTTTCATGTAAATATTGAAAACACTGGAGTTGTCTAGCGAGGAGCAATGGCTTCAAACGGTACCATCTAAATGTGCTTGTGCTGAAGGAAAAGAATGATTGCCAAAAAAAGTAGCTACCCTTCCTAGATTTTTTTTAGGCAATGCATATAATTTGGTCAAGCCACCCAGAAGAATGAATGAATGAATGAATAAACCCAGATGACTCATGGTTTCTCTTTTGGATACTGAAGATAATTAATATGACCAATCAAGGCATTTAATTTCTGTAGCCAATTCTGATGCCAGTTTGTAATAGATAAGTACAATTTTCAGTTGCAACAAAAAATGAGAATTGGCTTTATGAAAATCAGTTGTGAAAACTAATTTAAAAAATTGCTAAAAGAAAGAGAAATTGATGCTAATGCATTCATGTCTTTCTGCAAACAGGAATGTTCTGATTCCCCATTTCAAATGTTGCGTGTCGTGTTCTGCTCAAATAAAGGACTGTATTAACCTACCTTGTGTTTATGTGGTTCAAGCATCATTTTGGCTTCTTCACATAAAGGACAGGGATGCTTAAAGAGGGAAGAAAAAAAAAGCAGTAATGAAAAATAGCACACATAAAGCTTGTTAACATGCTCTCAAACATTTTGACAATATTTTTTGGCATAAGTTGACACTGGATTCTGTATCCTGGATTGAAGGGGAAGAATGAGAGAGGCGGCATTGACAGAATTATTTATCCTATTTCAGAAGGCAACCCTGAAAGAGGATAGATAACCTAACCCTGGCATATATCCTTCCAATCTTTATTCCGTCATGTCCTTGTAATGCTGACTTCCAAGGTCATTCTGCTCTGAGCAATGGGAAAGTTGGATTCTTTGAAAATGCCTTCCCCCCTATACCTGCCAGGCCTCTGAACCAATTCCTGGATCAGATACCTGGATAGTCTAAACAGCAGCTATCAGTGAGGGCAGTTGAAGAGCTGCATAATGAAGGAGGAAAGAGAGAGCCAGGTTTTTTGCTGGCACAACTTTTCCTATATGTCTCAGCTCTCAGTACAGATTTAGTGATTCTCTGGAATTGTGATAAATCCAAATCCAAAATGAGCCTGATAATCCATTCTGGCACAAGTGGTTTGTGCAGGTGTATTCAAAGGTAGCCCAGATTTGGATGGTACCAAGCTTCTTTGGAACACAACTTTAGTTATTTCAGAATAATGTTAAAACCCTGACCAAAACGGACCTAACTATCCAATGTTATCAGCTGGCTGGTAACAATTGCTAAGAGAAGAGGAATTCATTGTTTTAATACAGCGCTCGTAAATAAAAACAGCATTATTTGCCAGCATTGTGCCTGTGGCAGAATACACGTTGCCAGAATTATGTTGTCCAGTTTTCTCCCAATTCAAAGACCAGTGGGTAGAACTCAGGATGAGATTCATCATTGCTCTACAGCAAGAACAAATGAAATGAATTCATTTATAGCATCCTGTAACACAGAAGGTACATACAAACACATTTCATTGAGCTCAATAAAGTGTACAAGTAGAATTCAGGCTCTATTTAACTGCAGCTTCTTACGTTTTTTTAAAGACAGATCCTATCTCACATACTATATGGTGGAAAAAAGTGCATGCTAAATATTTAATCCATATCTGCTTTTAGCTTTTAGCATGCTGGCAGGGAACCTGCAGTTCTATAGGTGTTGTTGAACTTCACCTTTCAGCAGTCCCAACCAGCATGGCTAACAATGATGCTAACAGCTTCTAAAAATCCTAGATTTCCATCCATTGAGGCTTTCTCAGAAAACAATAACAGGAGAAGATAGTTCTGGAGAACCAGGTAAGGAAGGAGAGATTTTTTTTCCTTGCCTCATCCACAGCCAACGCTATTATATTTGACAACGTAAGTCCAAGATGAAGAAATATAGCCTTCATGAACATGATTTCAGCTCATAGTGAGGTTAAAATTCACCTTCCTGGGTTATTTTCTCTGGCAGCAAATATAAGTCTGACAGGGCAGGAATTAAGCCCACAAATGACAGAACTCATCTCACCAAGCTTTTTGTGTACTTTTTCAAGGTCAACATGTTCAAACTCTTTCCAGGTAACATCATTATATGTTACTCTTATCACTTCTTGGATTCTATTCAGTAGGCTTCTAACTTGGAGCTGATGCAAGTAATTTAACTGCAAATAACTCTTCTAAGAACTCACAAGAGACTATTTATGTTAATATTAATAAGACTGTTAATTAACCTATCCTTCCCTAAAAGAGTCTGGGTCACTTTGAAAAGGGCCTTTGGATGGCCCTGTACATATATATGTAAAAAGACAGAGGAAAATTTTTTGCTTCGCCAAAAGATGTAGCCATGAACATAAGTCAATACTGTGTTCAATTAGATTTACTCCTTGCCATGCACCAGCATCACTCTAAGTATCTCTTCTAGCACTTTATTTCCAAGTGTCCTTCAGAGAATCAAGGGACTTCTGAGACTGGCATTCAGGGAGAGGATCTTTAGAAGCAATCCTGTCAAGAGCTTTGTTATCCCTACATTCAACTAGGCTCCTGGCAAAACCACCCTTTAGATTGTTGGGACACATCCCCAAGTGCCATCTGGAAGCCATTTAGATTTCTCAAAGGCACTTTCAATGCTGCATGTGTTTGGATCATTTTAACCTACTCTGATCCTTTCCTGTCCCTGCAGTACATCAAAGTCAGCATGAACTACACAGTCCAGGACAGAGAAAAGTTGCCTTTTCTCAAGTGAGATTATCAGTCCACATATAATTTCAAGAAGTTCCAGAAGAATCTAGACCAGTGGTTCTCAACCTTTTTAATGCCACGACCCCAACCGGTCGTAAGTCGAGGACTAAACCGGTCGTAAGTCGAGGACTACCCTACCGGTCGTAAGTCGAGGACTACCCAACCGGTCGTAAGTCGAGGACTTTCCCTGCCTGGGAGCGCCGCGCATGCGTGGTTCCACCCCCTGCACCGGCCGAGGCGTAGCTGACAAGCGGCAGAGACGGAGCAGGCCGACCACCAGCTGGCCCAGCCCAAGGGAGGTAAGGCACCCGCCGGAAAAGGGGGAAAAATGGCGGACAAAAAAATGGCGGACAGCCTTGCTTGGCGACCCCCGTGAAATGGTCGATCAACCCCAAATGGGGTCCCGACCCACAGGTTGAGAACCACTGATCTAGACTGATATTTTGGCAGGTTCTATTCAATTCTACCAATTCTAAGTCAATTCAATATTTTGTATTCCAGGAACACTGATATACCCAGAAAAACCTTCTCTAAGATTCTCTCTTCTCTAAGATAGTTCTCTCTCCCACTGCAATTTTGCTAGAGAACAAACATACCTTCTGGGCATCCATTATTCTTTCTGTGTATTCTTTGTAGCATAATTTTTCTGTTTACTTAAAAACATAATTGGAACTGGATAGAATGGATCCAAAATGAGAATATTACATTAAGCTAATAAAAGGAGCCTGTTTTTTAGTCTGTCTAAGGAACTAATCTTTTCTGCTTTTTGGACAATTTTGAACATTTTGTAAAGAAATGTTTATTTAATAAAGCAAGCCTGCATAAAATGTAATTTATTCTCTTTCTTTTTTTCTTTTTCCTTTCTTTTTCCTTTCTCTTTCTTTCTTTCCTTTCTTTCCTTTTCTTTTCTTCCTTCCTTCCTTTCTTCCTTCCTTCCTTCCTTTCTCTATCATACATCTACTAGATAATGCTTCCTCATCCTATTTTTTTTCTTACAATAGCCATTCTGTGAAGCAGATTGGGCTCAGAAAGAGTGACTGGCGAGCTTTGGTACTGACTGAATTTCATACTGCTAAGACTCAGCATGTGCTATAGCTAAGGCTTTGCAAAACATTATTTCCATAGTTAATAATTACCCCATCCCCCATCATACCATTATTCATAATTTCTTTTCTGTTTAGAGTATAAGCCGCATAGATAACTAGCACTGAAACAACTTTGTTATATTCGAATTACATGTAAGAATAAAAATTTAGCTCAACTTGCCTGAATAAGATCAGCTAAATAAAACAGGCTGAAATCCAATTACATTTTGCATATTTCTTCCCTTTTTAAAATTGTTTATTTCTGAACAGAAACATTTGTCTCACAAATGAACTGAGCTGAGATATTAATTCAGTTATCAAGGGCCATTAAGTAATACTGTAAACAATCAATACATTCTTCACTGTGGGAAGTATAAATCCAATGGCACAAGGGGACAGTGGTATCAAGATACTTAAAGATTTACTTTGTGCCCTTCTTTGCCTTTCTTCCTGTTGGTAATCTGTGGTCACTTTCTTCTCCCTTTCTTCCCAGGCAAACATACAGAGAACACATGCTGTTTGATGCTCTACTCAATAGGACGTAGTTACCTAGGTATTAAAGAGTAGACTCTGCAAATATCTATAAGATATTTCTGCCTTCTGTTGTAGCTATACAAGTAGCTTCAAAAATCATTCAAGTCAGATTTCTGCTCACACAAATACACAGAATGTTTCAACTTCCAATCTTTATGCACTACTGTATATATACATATAGATAGATAGATAGATAGATAGATAGATAGATAGATAGATAGATAGATAGATAGATAGATAGATAATCAGAGCTTGAAATGGTTCAGATCTGAAGACAAAAATGGGTACAAGAGAACATGCCAGGGCACAAGCAAGGTCAGTAATCCTTCAAATCAAACTCAATCTATGAGTTATGAGTAAATTTTGAGGGAGCTTGCCAAGGTCAAGGGACCACAGTGACTGAAGGGTAGGAATTGTAGAGTTTGCATCATCCCAATTCCAAGAAAGGAGGAGCACAACCAACAGGAAGTATAGTCTGCCCACTGTTCTCTTGGAATTTTATTCATGATATGAAATGAACACATCAGCATGATCAATCAATGCTGAAAGTCCAAGAAATCATTCATAATAGGGATTGACCTATTTGGAGAAAGCAGGGAAGGTTTTGCTACACTTGCATCCCTGTATGTTCTAAATCACAGTCCTAGTGCATAATCATATGCAAACTTGACTTAGTATTATATGGGCATATTTGGCTACTGAGGCCAGCTGTTACCATTAAGAAATGAGGCAATTGTCTGAGAGAATAGATGAAGGACCACAATGGTACATCATTAACTGTTCCTTCTGAGCTTCTAGCTACTCTCTGGTCTTGGAACACACACTTGGTAGTCCACAAGACCTGTCCCACATCTTATAAACTAGCCTATTACTGCCAGGTATAGTAAACCATTGCATCTCTTGGACAATGCTGATATTACATTTAGCTATCACTCCGTTGGCTTCTATAGTTAAAAGAGTGAAACACAATATGACATCCTTTGCATCAGGGAGAAATATATTTATTTATTTATGGTAAATTATCTTGGGCTGGTCCAGTTCCTGAGAGGATAAATCCATTTTTTTTAAAAAAGAAACCAAGAAATATAAGGGTAAATCTGTTATTGAATTTCCTAATAATCAACCTGAAGCACAAGTGCCATTTCTTTGGGAACCGTAACTCAGTACTAGAGCTATGGCCTCCTATACAGAATGACCTTATACTGAAGAATCCAGGCTTAGTCAAACTGGAAATATGGAGTAGTAATTCAATAAGACTCTTGATATCTTGGAATACTATAATTAATCAAAATTTTATACAATGTTTGGTATAACGGGATAAATACAGCAATTTCATATGACCAGATAGGCATGAAATGGACATGAGGACCCTTTCTGTTATTTTGCTCAACCTCAACTCCCATTAGCTTTTGCCAGCTTAGGCACATCTGTAATGATGGAAACTGATGTTCAAAAATATTTTGAGAGTCCCAGGTTGCCTGCTTCTGATACAAGCCTAGTATTGTTGAAAGCATTCTACACGTAATAATCTTGCTACTGTCAGAAAACAGCTACATTTTCCTATTTTTATTCTTCCAAGATATGGTTGCAGGATTCTCTCTGAAGTGTTTCTTCAATCTTAGCCATCTTAAGACAAGTGGAGTTTAACTCCCAGAATTCCCTAGCCAGCATGCTAGGGACTATCCTATTTGGTTTACTTGGTCAACTAGTATTTACCTTGGTGAACAATGTTAACACTGGTAGTTTAGCACTGGCTTCACACAACATCCTTTGAAATGATTTTGAATAATTTGTGAGGTGCAAGGTCCAACTCTGAAGCCACAGCATCTTTGCCCTGTTGAAACAATACAATATTCCTCTGAAATTGCACACATGGTACATTTTAATTATTAATCATAATTTATGTATCAGTAGACAGTTCCATGCAAGAGTGATGCCCAAGCAACTGTGTAAAATAAAAATGCAAATGTATGCTATTTTCACCACACTTCTGTGGGACGGAATGTTTATTATTGAACAAGCAGAATTTAAATTTAAGATTACATTTTTCTTGCTGCAAGCTTCTTTTAAATTCATTAACAAAGCACAGTGATAATAAACATATTGCATTGTTTCAAGCAAAAATAAAATAATTTATCAGCAGAATACAAAGTGCTCTATCTTGAACCTCTCTTAATTTAACGAAAGAGTTTTGATAGTTCTTTGAAATGATTCTAATAGACAGCTGCTTTTATATTTCACTGAAATACAAATCAGGTACAGCTAGCTCTCAACTTACCACCACAACTGAGCCCAAAATTTCTGTTGCCAAGTGAGATATTTGTTAAGTGAGTTTTGCCCTATTTTACAACCTTTCTTACCACAGCTGTTAAGTGAATTACTGCAGTTGTTAAGTTAGTAACATGGGTGTTAAGTGAAGCTGGCTTTCCTGTTGAATTTGCCAGTGTCTGAATTTGAATCATGTGACTGTAGGAATGCTGCAACAGCCATAAGTGTGAAAAAAGATCATAAGTAATTTTTTTCAGTGCTGCTGTAATTTTGAATGGTCACTAAATGAACTGTTGTATGTTGAGGACTACCTATATGGCAGCAAGTATGAAAGAAAGAAAGAAAGAAAGAAAGAAAGAAAGAAAGAAAGAAAGAAAGAAAAGCAGACCAGATGAAATTAATCTGTGGTGTTACTTAAAAAGCTTGTAGATAATACGAGAGCAATTTGGAAATAAACCTCCATTTGGATATCAATGATAGACACTCGCAGATACAGAACTTTTATTATACACATTAGAAAACTACTGTACAACATTACACTACTTTTAGACATAATTGCCATTCAAATTGACACACTTGTCATAACGTCTTACAAGGTTTGAAATTCCTTAGTAGTAGTAGTTGCTGGGCTATACGGGGAGTGATCAAAAACAGCCCATCGGAACTGCTTCAAAAGTTCTTGGGTGTGTCTAGCAGTGTGTGGGCAAGCATTATTGTGAACCAACACCACACCGGAAGTGGTGCCATAGAAAATCCCGCCAAATGTGGAGATGCCAAAGGAGTACTGCTAGTGAAGTTCATGGAGCGTGGTTCGACCATCAGTCCAGAAGTCTACTGCGAAACATTATGAAAACTCAGACAAGCCATCCATAACAAGCATTGGGGCATGCTGACTTCCGGTGTAGTGTTGGTTCACGATAATGCTCACCCGCACACCTCTAGACATGCCCAAGAACTTTTAAAGCAGTTCCGTTGGGATTTTTTGATCACCCCCACATAGCCTAGATTTGGCGCTGAGCAGCTACTACTAAGGAATTTCAAACCTTGTAAGAAGTTATGACAAGTGCCTCAATTTGAATGGCGATTATGTCGAAAACTAATGCAATGTTGTCGTTTTTTAATGTGTATTATAAAAGTTCTGTATCTGCAAGTGTCTGTCATTGATAACGAAACGGAGATTTATTTCCGAATTGCCCTCCTATTGCAGGTAAAGAAGCAATGGTTACTTAATATATGAAAATGTTTATTGTAGAATTGTTTAAATATCTTTTCTTTTCTTGAAAACTATCTGAAATCAAATATGCAACGGCACTTTATAAAGGTTATAATTATACTACAAAAGAATTATATTCATTTGCAGTGCAATTCCGTAGATATCTGCCTTGAAATAGGTTCCAATGAATAAGACTTTCCTCTAAGGAAATGTATGTAAGATTTCAATCTCACGGCACAATCTTATTTATTCCTTTGTTTACACGCTGCTTCCCACATTTAAAATAAATATCTTGAAACAATATATTTTATGCCTCTCTATTTGGATGTAAGTCACAGTTTGTCTATTGAGGCATAAATCTTAACAGATATATTTAAGATTGCAGCCTTTTGCAGCCATTCATTTTAGTGGACATAGTCTCTTACTTCAACTGAGATTTTTAGCCTCCCTCTCTTTTATTTTGAAACTCACATTTAAAGCATGTCTAATTCTATGATGGATTATGGCCTATGTCTACTTTTGATAATCACCATCATACAATACAATCTGTAACAAGGATAAATCTAGTTACAGCTCTGGTTTGTATTGACACTGGCATCACAAATGAAATGGATAGGATGGGTGAACAGATTATTAGAACTGTGGATCATGTTAAATTATAGTCCAATTACTCACTGCTCTTTCTCTTCTATCTGGTATAATATATTGTGATATCTTTCTCTCTCTCACACATCATTTTCAAGGGTTTTTAACTGAGAGGTCATGAGGACATGTCTAATGATTTATGCTATTTCTTTATATAACATTTACATATACGTTCAGGTGACCGTAAAATGAAGATTTGCATAATAAGAAAAAGTAAAAAAGATTAATCCTTCTTGAGATGGACGAGAATACCAGAATTTATCAGCAAGTAATATCTGTTCTTTAATAATAACTACCACCACATAAGAACACTTGGAGTCAAGAGTTACAGGGGTCCCATAATATATCTTGATCAGCCTCTATATTAATATTCTTAAGGTACAAAGATCAATATTCTGGGCCCAATTGCTATTCTACAACACTTTGATATTGTTCTAATTGCATAAAAAGTAAACATTTAGCCACATTTAACAATGAACTAAACATATGAACAGTCTACACTTTTAAAAGACACTTTTATTGGAAGAGAAATTTCTCAGACATATTTGGTCCTCAAGGATTAAATAGGCCAAATACAAGTGATATTCAAGAAATTCAAATAGATTGGATACATGGCATTACTAACATAATATTAAGAACTAATTGATTTTAGTTTATATAACATGTTGGATAGAAGTAAAATTATAATGAGACATCATTATAAGGGTAAAAATTAAACTGTAGTATAATTCTTGTTCATAGCCTTAGTAGACTAAATATATAAACCATCTGTCATTTAGTGAGACAAATTTTTTAAAGTTGAAATAATCTTTTACTGCTTTGGCAGTTGCTTTAGATACACAAAACCCAACTTTAGGCAGTTCCCCAAAATCCCAATGCACAACCAAGCTATATAGAAATTCATATCAAACGCAGTGGTTATAAGAATATGGTGAGTTTGAAAAAAGGGCCCATGAAGAAAGCAAGAAAAGAGACTTCTAGGAAGAAAAATGAAAATGAAAACACAGAGACAAAAAGGCAAAAGTGGAGGAACAAAAAATGAAGATCACCAAAAGCAAAATCTAGACAGTAATAACAAAGAAGTCACTTTGCCACCATCAAGGATTTTCGCCTTGGATTTGGCTTGTAACCAAAGGCGGATAGAAGTACTACTTGGAAACACAATCTTTTTTTCCCACTGAGAGTATCTTAGTCTTAGAATTCTTTCTTCAGAGATGTCTTTGGGAGAGTAGTAATATAAACTTCATAGTCAGGCAAAAATAATTTTATTTACCTGGGCAGGTTGAATATATTGGAAGTTTATTATTATGGATCTTAGTCATTGTTCGGTATTTACTTTCAATAGAATTTTTTACTATTATTATTATTATTATTATTATTATTATTATTATTATTATTATGCACCACACTGAAATCTAAAAAGGATATAAGTGGGGATATAGGAACATTTAAATAGGCAAATAAAGCATGAAAAAATGAAGATCATAAGTTCCTACGCAAGTAGAGCTTTTATAAAAGCACTGGAATGTTAAAAGCAAAACCAGAACAATTATGTATTATAAATAATTATAAATGAAAAGCAATAGTTGTTTATGTAGATAGTTTGACTCAGCCTTGAACTGCCTCTTATCACATGATCCTCACCTTTCAGGATCTGTTTTACACAAATGTTAGATACAATTATCGTTGACTTAACTGTGATGAACCCACAGCACTGTCTCCATCCAAGCTGCTCTAAGATTTGCGGCAATTTCATACACTTCATCATTTTATTGAAAAGGGGGGTGGCGGCAGGGAAACAGACTACCACTGGTGTATTTATTGATTCACAGGCTGCCTTTCAATTCATATTTAATACTGATGGCAGCTAATAGAAACCAGTTTTGACTGTTCATCTAAAGGGAGAGATTAACTGCAACACCCTAGAATAAATTGGGCACCCTCTAGCAGTGTGGACATCAGTTCCCAGAATTCCTCTACCATTATGCAAACTGGGTAAGATTTCTGGGAGTTGAAATTCTAGACATCGAGATGTTTCCCAGGTTGGGAAAGATATTTCCTGTCTGTTATCTGGATCCTGGGAACATAACTGTGTTCCGTTTAAACATGGAGAGGTAATATAATTCTAAGAAAAACATGCAAATATATATTAAAAAAACCCTGCAATGTATTAATTGCTAAAGAAACCAACTGTGAAGAAAGACTGTTAATACTTAGAGTACCGAGTAAGAATTATTTTACTAATTTAGCTCGAGTATCATTTAACCTTGTTTTATAAGGTACTTTCAATTTTAATTCTGAATATATATGGATAAAGTGTGTTATAAATCTCAATTAACATAAAACAACACCTGCAGGGGCTGCTGGCATCTTTCTATCATTTATCATTTTGGAAAACAAACATAACATTCATCATACAAACATAATTCAGAATGGGAAAAAAAACCTCTTGGCCAGTGCTATATTCCAGGAAGAAGAGCAAAGCAATAAATCCCCTTTTATATTATTAAATAAGAACAGCCAAGTACAATTTAGACGAATTAATTGTCTGTAATATTAAGAGATAAATATGTCTAATTTCTCAGTTGCCAATTTTTAATTAGGATTTTTTTAAAAAAACAACATTTCCAGACCTATAAACTAATGGCTGTTACAGCTCCAAACACCAATGATAAAAATAAAGATGCCCTCAATTCAAGCTTGAATCTTCATGACAGCAACTCTGCTGTTTTCTTGACAGCACAATAGATGCAATTTGACACTGTTTTTCAAAGACATTTCCTGACTTTTCTTTCTACTCAGTAACCCTGCAGTAGACTGACCTTACTTAGCTTCTGATATAAGCCAGGTATGTCTAGGACCTACCAGCTGCTTAAGTGTGGCATATTTACCAATACTTTATTAATTACAATGCCTGGGATTGGGCATTTTTTTTCTTTTTTATAAAATCTCATCTGTATTACTATGGTACATAGCTAGAGCCAAAGACTTGACTGGTAGTCCAACTTTTTGAAATGCATATTAATAACATTTGAAGCATACAGAAGCTATCAGATATCATAACCGCAAGTTCACTTAAGAGATTTCATCAACTAAAGTCACCAATATCTTTCTTACCCAACTCTTTCTCAAATGGTCAATTTCATCAGGAAACTAACCAGAAAAACAAAAAGGAATTATGACTATGGGGAATTGCAAACAGCCATAAATGCAGGGCAGTTTCTGAGCACTCAAAATGTAAGTCACATGATTGATGGGCAGACATTGTAACTTCAGAACAAAGATATAAGTAGCTGTTGGGGGGGGGGTCTGTTGTAACTTTAAACGGTCACTAAACAACTGGTTGTAAGTATAAATTGTTTATCCCTGCTCTTGTGTTATCTCTGAATTAAGTCCATAAACACTATAACTAAAGTAATACTTTTTTGATACCCTGAAGAATTGCAATCTAAAACATGAGAATTAAAATCCTATTTATTGCCACCTCTGATAGTGAAGCAGCAACCTGTTCACTACTATTCCTCTTCAGAGAATGATACAACAAATGTCAAGTCACATATTACATAGCAGAAATGACATACACTAGTCCAGGGGTAGGCAACCCAAAACACTCAAAGAGCCACTTGGACCCATTTCCCACCAAAAACAAAACACTGGGAGCCGCAAAACCCTTTTGATATCTAAAATGAAGATAACACGGCATATATCCTTTTTTACCTTTAATATATACAAGATACTCTCAATCTTACACGGGAAAAGACCCGAATACGCCAAGACCTGCATACATACATACATACATATATACTAAAGGTAAAAAAGGATTTATGCCGTGTTATCTTCATTTTAGATGTCAAAAGGGTCTCTCTCTCCCTCCCTCCCTCCCTCTCACTCTTTCCTCTCTCTCTTTCTCCCTTTCCTCTCTCTTTCTCTTTCCTCTTTCCTCTCTCTCTCTCTCTTTCCTCTCCCCTTAAGATCTCTGGTTGCCCCTTTCAGTGACTCTGGGCAGCTTACAGTTCAGAAAGAATTTGGGCAAGCGGCGTTTTGAAGGTTAGGCCGGGGCTCGGTCGGGCCTTCGCGGGGCGCAATTAGGGGCAGCTCCACAGAGTCCCGGGCGCCTGACTCACCGAGGAAGCCGGCCGGGAGCCCACAATTAGTGGGCTCGCCAGGACGCGGCTGACGTGGACAGCCCCACGGCGGTCAGGTGGCCCCCGAGCTCTCCGCCATGCCGGCCGGAATTCCAGGCCAGCTGGCCATGGGGCGGGAGCGGCTCCCTCACTGGGGCCGCTCGACCTCCCCGGCCAGCTGGCCGTCCCAGCTTTTCCAGGGCCAAATCCTGCAGGAGGGCGAGCCGGGCCAGGCTGGGCGGCGGGAAAGGAGGTGCGCTGTAATTCGCACTGGGGTGGGGGCGCTCCTGGTCCAGAGGAGCGCCCCCACCCCAGTGGACGGGGGGCTGGGAGGGGGAAGCCCCTTCCGATGCCCGGAAAGCAGCATTTCCTCTCCTGCTCCGGGTGTGGAAAAATGGGCGGAGGTCCCTGGAAGGCCAAGCGTGGGGGGGGGCAGGAGGCAGCAGAAGGCACCCGGGGCACCACGGACTGGCCCGGGGAGATGAGTGGCCAGCTCGGCTGCCCAGGGAGTGGCCCAGGGACGGCCCAGGGAGCGATGCCCCCGCCGGCCTTCGCCCCAGCCAGGACTGCCGCCCGGCTCAGGCAGACACGTGGCTGGCTCAGCTGCCACGGAGCGGCCTGGGGACAGCCCAGGGAGCGATGCCCCAGCCAGGACTGCTGCCTGGTACAGGTAAGCTGGGGGACGTGCCACCTGTCCCGCGGCCACTTCACAGGGGTGCTCTGCCGACTCGGAGCCCCCCTCCCCCCGCCACTGACCCTCCATCTCCGGTGCTGCTTGGCCAATGGTCGCGCCAGCTGGGCATCGCAGGGGCTGCTCTCCCTCAGGGCTGTGGCTTGTGGGAAGGCTGGCCCGGTCAGCAGAGGCTCTGGCAGGCCGCTTCCAGCGGGGATCCCAGGGCTTCCCCGCGCGGCTCCCCAGCCACGTGTGCCTCGGACAGGGCCAGCTCAGGAAAGGGACTTCCTGGCTGCCCTTCTCCCAGGGGGCGGGGCACCCAGGCTCAGGGCCAATCAGAAGCCCTGTGAGGGGGCAAGTCCGCATGAGAGAAAGAGAGAGAGGGGGAAAGTGCAAGTGCCTCTCTCTCTCTCTTCTTGTCTCTGTCTGCAAATGGTGGAGGAGGCTCCGGAGCCGCAGGGGATGGCTCAAAGAGCCGCATGTGGCTCCGGAGCTGTGGGTTGCTGACCTGTGTACTAGTCTATACCCAATCAATATGGAGCGTGCATAGATCTGCTATAAACAAACATCATTTGATCAGGAACAATGGCCCTCAGTTATTGCACATTGTACAAAATACTTTTGGGAGATGGAGATTACACTGATTATTGCTATATTTGGCCTGTAAAAATATGGATAATCACTAGATGGAAACAAGTTTTTATTTTCTAACCTTATAGATGTCCTAACATTGATGAATGTGTTATGGAAATATAAATTCTCCTTTTCAGAGAATTCAGGAAAAGCCCTGCTAATGACTGAATAAAAGACAAAAGTTTATACTAAATTACTAAGACTGTTATACAGAGTATTTTGGCTGAATTAATTTGGGGCTCAGCAAAGTTTAAAGATTAATGAAAGACACCATACGATATTTATTTCTATTTTGTGATACTTCAAGGTCATTCTAGTTAGATATAATATGATCAAACGTAAAATCTAAAAAAAAGAATAGAAAGTTATTCATTGGAACAATTAAAAGAATCATTTATTATACAATGATCAGTTGATCCATTCATATTTCATAGCAAGAAAATAGTGATATAAAACACAATGTTTTACTATAATTTAAAGAATAAAAATTAAAATGTTCCATGAATTTAACCACAAAATTATTATATAATTAATAATCTATTAAACAGATCCTCTATTTTACCTGCTAGCTCCTCTTTTCTTGAATAATAAATCAGAAGCACACTCTTTTAAGCTTCTCTACAATTATTTTCATCATTCCATTCAGTCCTACTTCTGCAGCTCAGAACTTCCTCTTCTTGGAAAGATTTACTTCTACTTTCCTTTAGCAGATCTGAACAGATTATAATTTTGCTATGATATGTGACCTTTTTAATCAATTTCCCTACACATAGACACATATATACTCCCATACTCACTTCTTGGGATTTAAAATATGGTTGGTGTTTCACATCCAAATTTAAAAATCAATTTTATCTTTTGAGGAAGAGAATGTAAAGGCACACTAACTTCTAATATTACCATGCAAAAAAAAAAAGTTTGTTGCAGCTGGTCTTATAAACTATATTTTAATCTGTTAGCAGCATTTAAACCATGGTTTTCCATTTCAGATGTCTCAGCAAGGCTGAGCTAATGAAGGATAAGGACTCAAATGTCTATACACCAATGCACAGAGTATGAACAGCAAACAGGGTGAACTAGAAATTCAGGTCAATGAAGGCAGATATGATATTGTTGCCATTACAGAAACATGGTGGGATGAAACCCACAAATGGAACACACAGCTAGAGGGATTTAAATTATTTAAAAGAAACAGACCAAATAAAAGAGGAGGTGGAGTTGCTCTCTATATAAGAAATAACTACATCTCCACAGAAATAGAGCATAACAATGACAAAAATTGTCTTGAATGCATTTGGGTCAATATAAAAGGGAGAAAAAATGACATTGCCATAGGTGTATACTATAGGCCACACAACCAGAGGAAATAGATGAACTTTTTGCTAGTCAGCTAACTAAGGTATGTAGGAAGCACATAACCATAGTAATGGGGGACTTTAATTACCCTGACATCAACTGGGAGACAAACTCTGCACCAAGTGGAAGATCAAACAGTTTCCTGACAAACCTAGCAGACAACTATGTCTCCCAAAAAGTAGAGAAGGGAACTAGGTGATTAGCCATTTTGGATCTAATTCTCACTAACAGAGATGAAATGATAGAAGGTGTTGAAGCCACAGGAACCTTGGAAGGTAGTGATCATGCAATATTGGAATTCAACATTATGGAAGCACAAGCAATAGAATATAGTCAAACTAGAGTCTTGGACTTCAAGAGAGCTAATTTCAATAAACTTAGAGAGGGCTTGGGAAGGATTCCATGGATGAGAATCCTCCAGGGGAAAACAACGCAAGAAGCTTGGGAAATTTTGAAAAGCAAGATAATAGAAGCCCAGTCTAGCTCAATACCAACAAAGAAGAAAAATAACAGCTCTCAAAAGAAACCAGCATGGCTGCATAAAGAACTCTCTGACAAATTGAAAGATAAAAAGGACAAGTATAGAAAGTGGAAAGAGGGGCACATAACTAAATCAGAATATCAACAAATAGCCCGGGCCTGCAAAGATGAAGTGAGGAAAGCCAGGCTCAAAATGAACTAAAGCTTGCGACCAAGGTCAAAAATAACAAAAAAAAGCTTCTTTCAACATGTAAAAAACAAGAAAAAAGTGAAGGAAACGATTGGTCCATTAGTGGGTGAAAGTGGTAAAAAGGTGACTAGCAATAGGGAGAAAGCAGAACTATTTAACTTGTTTTTTGCATCTGTCTTTACACAAAGGGAAAAAAACAGACCAACCTATCAAAATTAGTGCCATAAAAATCAGTATAGAAACACAAGTTAAGATAGGCAAGAAAATGATGTGAGCACCTGTCCAGCCTAGACGAGTTCAAATCACCAGGACCAGATGGATTACACCCTAAGGTTCTCAAGGAACTGGCAGATGTGATCTCAGAACCACTGAACTATATTTTTCAAAGATCTTGGAGCACTGGGGAACTACCAAAGGACTGGAAAAGAGCTGATGTTGTTCCCATCTTCAAAAAAGGAAAAATAATGGATCCAGGAAATTACAGACCTATCAGCCTGACCTCAATACCTGGGAAGATTCTGGAAAAGATAATCAAACAATGAATCAGCGAACACCTAGATGCAAACAAAGTCATTACTAAAAGCCAACCAGATCATGCCAGACAAACCTTATTGCATTCTTTGACCAAGTGACAAAATTAGTGGATCAGAGGAATGCTGTGGATATAATTTACTTGGACTTCAGTAAGGCATTTGATAAAGTAGATCACAACCTACTACTCAATAAGATAGAAAAATGTGGGTTAGACAGCATCACCACAAGATGGATTCATAGCTGGCTGACCGGCCGTACTCAGAATGGAACTGCATCTACATGGAGGGAAGTGTGTAGTGGGGTGCCCCAGGGCTCTATTCTAGGCCCAGTGCTCTTCAACATCTTCATCAATGATTTGGACGTGGGGATAGATGGGGAACTCATCAAATTTGCGGATGACACCAAGCTGGCAGGAATAGCCAACACTCCAGAAGACAGGCTTAAGATACAGGAGGACCTGGACAGACTTGAACACTGGGCGCTATCTAACAAAATGAAATTCAATGGTGAAAAAAGTAAGGTTCTACATTTAGGCAAGAAAAACCAAATGTACAGGTATAATATAGGGGGTACCTTGCTCAATAGTAGTAACTGTGAGAGGGATCTCGGAGTCCTAGTGGACAATCACTTAAATATGAGCCAGCAGTGTGCTGCAGCTGCCAAAAAAGCCAACACAGTGTTGGGCTGCATTAACAGAGGGATAGAATCAAGATCACGTGAAGTATTAATACCACTTTACAATGCCTTGGTAAGGCCACACTTGGAATACTGCATCCAGTTTTGGTCACCACAAAGTAAAAAAGATGCTGAGACTCTAGAAAGAGTACAGAGAAGAGCAACAAAGATGATTAGGGTACTGGAGGCTAAAACATATAAGGAACGGTTGCTGGAATTGGGTATGTCTAGTTTAACGAAGAGAAGGACGAGGGAGGATATGATAGCAGTGTTCCAATATCTCAGGGGCTGTCACAAAGAAGAGGGAGTCAAGCTATTCTCCAAGGCGCCTGAAGGCAGGACAAGAAGCAACGGATGGAAACTGATCAAGGAGAGAAGCAACCTAGAACTAAGGAGAAACTTCCTGACAGTTAGAACAATTAACCAGTGGCACAACCTGCCTCCAGAAGTGGTGAATGCTCCAACACTGGAAGTTTTTAAGAAGAGACTGGACAGCCGTTTGTCTGAAATGGTGTAGGGTTCCTGCCTGAGCAGGGGGTTGGACTCGATGACCTCCAAGGTCCCTTCCAACTTTATTATTATTATTATTATTATTATTATTATTATTATTATTATTATTATTATTATTACCATGCAGTCTAATAAATCATGACTATTATACCTAAGCTTGGCTACAATTTTTCTTATTTCATCATCAACCCAGCTTGTTGTGATTCCCAGATCTGCTTTGGAAGCAAGCCAAATGTTCTTTAGTCAGGCCAATCTACAATTCTTAATTTATCCCCCACACTTCTGAACTGAGAACTTGATTATTGCTTCTGTTCAAGGGTTGGTCCTACCATGAAGTAGAATAAGGTTGGTCCTACCATGAAGTAGATTATTGCTTCTGTTCAAGGGTTGGTCCTACCATGAAGTAGAATAAGGTAGCTGCTCTTCTGCCTTTGCACTTTTCTTTTTCTTTTCCTTGTTTTTCTATACTTTTATGTTACAATAATAAAAAAATTAGAAGTGAAATAGAAAACAATAGCTGCCGCAGTTAGCAGATTCTGAAAAATAGTGAATTATTTGGTATTATTGTAATAGCAATAGGAATAGCACTTAGACTTGTATACCGCTTCATAGTACTTTACAGCACTCTCTAAACAGTTTACAAGTCAGCATATTGCCCCCAACAATCTGGGTCCTCAGTTTACCGACCTCGGAAGGATGGAAGGCTGAGTCAACCTTGAGCTAGTTAGCAATCGTGGCAATCAGCAGAGTCAGCCTGCAATACTGCATTCTAACCACTGCACCACCATGGCTCTTCCAGTAGTGTTACTGTCAATGGTTAGGACAGGGGTACCCAATCCCCAGGCCGTGGCCCACTACTGGACCACGCCCATTCACAACCGGGCCGCAGGAGCGGTTGGCGATTGTGTATTTGCGCACAGCTCCACTTGCGTGCACAGCTCCATTTGGGCAAGCAGTGGGCACACATGCCCGCTGCTTGCACAAATGGAGCTAGTGTGCACGCTCACCTGCCACTCACATGGAACCATTCCCTCTCCCCCCCCCCCCCCCCAGTCCACCAAGCTGAAATGGTTGGTCATTGCTGGGTTAGGACATATGATTGCTGGGTTTCTATTCCCATATGCTAAAAAAAAACTTGACTAGAAGAGTACAGGATGCTTGGCCTCAGACAGCAAAATGTCTTTACTGTTAATTCCTAAGAAAAAGGAATAGCTTTTTTTGTTTACATTGTCAGTGCTGAAAGGGGATTTTATTTATGACGAACTAGTGGACTACAGCTTCCTCTATTCTTTAGAAAATGGAGAAAAAATCCATTGCTGCTACTGATTTATTTCTAAATTCAAGATTTCTGGTAACTACCAAGTAACCAGGTCCTGGTAATTCATTGCCATAACTATGGGAAGAACTGTTCTAATTTAAAGATATTAAAAGTATTTGAAGTTGAGTAGTTTGTGGTTCCACATGCTATAAGAACCAGCCATCCTCTTAGCTTTATTCTGTTGTCCAGAAGGTCATTATACTTAAGCTATAATATAGTTTGTTACATATCTCGCAATGTTGGAATTGATTGATTGAACTTTTTAGTCCGACCCAGTCTACCATTACCACCGCAGCCACACCCACCCAATGGGCCACATACACCCAATGGGCCACGATACATAAGTGGGTTTTAGGTTGCAGTATGGGCACTTGGTCTCTAAAAGGTTCGCCATCACTGCTCTAGACTGTGGATAATAAACGATTCAAACTGCTTATATTAAGATATCTGTGTTACCAACTTTTCCATTTTATTCTTGAACCCTAAGCCAACATGAATTGAGCATTGCTTTACAATAGAAACTAGCCTAATCAAAGAAAATGTACAGGTCAGGAGGATGTACAGGTCAGGAGGAAATCTAAGTTTCTTCCCACAACTGCTGTTTTATTAATTTAAAAGCAACACATCTCAGAATGATGAAATGACTTAAAAATAAATAGTAGTATTTTATTGTTTTAATAGTTCCAGTCATAGATCTTCTTCTGATCTGTACATTTTCTTGATCAGGCTAGAACCTATTGGAAAATGCAATACTCAAGTTGTTGTATCAGGATACAGGAACAGAACTGGAAAAGTTGGCAAGACCAGCTATTGTTATCACCGCCTTTTCTAAGCAGCTATCCAAATTTTAACCATGGGTTATCAATGGTATGCATCGAGACCGACTTGTTTTTATTAATTTGTAAAAATAATAAAGGTGGGGTACAAATAAATAGATGGACACGTTATGCCAAAAAAAAACAAAAAACAGGCAATATAGCAAGCCATTATGCGGCTGGCTAGGGAATTGTGTTGAAGTCACCGATCTAAATGTCGATTAGGTTGAAAAACACTGGATTAAAGCAAGAGAAACCTGCAAATTCACACATCGTCTAGATTAGAAACTAGCAGTGGAGTCTGAACAGCGTTAGCTGCATTCTTAGAAAATAACGAGTCCTTCCTTTCAAAAGACCAACCTTTCACAGCTGAATCCGTTCCAGTCCCAAGCAGCGAGCGATCGCTGCTCTCTTTGTTCAACTTCCTGCAAACCACATAGAGATACAAATTAGTGTAGAGTCACCCTCTTCCCTTTTCTACTTCAATGGACGTACGTCTCTGAAGTTGTAGCGTTAGAGGATTTCTGTGGGGCTGTGATTTAAAGTTGCTTTTTGAAGAGTCCCTGTACAATTTTGTTTCCAATTGCAAACTTGCCCCGCGAAGACGCTGATGTGATGGCGGTTGTAGTTGCGACTGTTGTGTTGTTATGTCCATATTAATGAGACGCCTTCTTCAAAACAACTTCCAACACTTTAAGTAATACTGGGCTGACTTTCGAAAACATCCCAAAAGAAGACAATGGCATGGAAAGCATGGGTTTGACTCCAGGAGAGTTTATATTATATTTTTCACAGGACTATGGGACCTTATTGTTGATTGGCGTACAACATCCTGCTTTCCTCTAATACCACGTCTTGTGTGGCTACTCGTCTGTGTTTTAAAACACAGGCTAAAACAAAAAATAAAATATTTTGCTGGAAAAAAAATCATCGTACCCTTTGTTCCATATTGAAAAATGGGTTAAGAAACGGGACATGCTAGATCAAAGAAATGAAAAATTAGGATTCTTCCATTGTTTCCTAGAGCTCCATTCAGATAAACTGGCATGTACACTCATTAAACAAAAATACACAATTACTGTTATCTTTGCCAGTAAAGAAGGAAAGGAAGGTCAGAAATATTTTTT
>NW_015386122.1:0-1657 GCF_001527695.2 Protobothrops mucrosquamatus | reverse complement strand
TTGCAATCTAACTTTTTATCTGCAGGTTTACAGGACTTGAATTCTGATTTTTAAATATCTCATGCATCTTGTGCTAATGTTTGCTGAAGAAAACAGATTAATGCATAAATACTATTACATTAAAAAAAATCCTTGCCTTTTTCCTAAAATGGGAGGATGGAGGACTGACATTTACTCTTCTTTCCTCCTATTTTTCTAGCTCAGTGTTGGCTGAGCATATGGAGAACAGACAGAATGCTCCTATTCACCATATTACAAGAAAGTTGCATAAACTACCATAAACAGCAGTGATTACCACATTTTATTGCATCAAACTCTGGTTGTTAAATCTGGTGTGTTTGAAGGAGTACTTCTCTATTATCTGCTCTGATAAAAGCTTTATCATGATCCTTGATGAAAAGCTTTTACAAGATTTGACACCATTTGATAAATAAATGAGATTTGCCCCTTCAGGAATGTTATTATCTTAAAGGTGAGCTGCAATATTAAAATATCCTACAGACAGTAATAATGCAAGAAAGGAGCAGCAGGATTTTCTGGCTGCTACAAAAAAATACCTGCCATCAACTGCTAAATAAAATGAGGCACTACATCAGGGTGTCAAACTCAATTTCATCAGCATTGTGGTTGCCCTGGGGTGGTGGTGGCCAGGGTGAGCATGGCCAACTGGGTGGGTGTGGCTGGAGTGGGTGTGGCCTACTGAGTGGGCATTGCCAGCTCTACATCGTTCGCATCAAGGGTGCCTGTGAGGGCTGGGCAGGAGTGGGACAGATCTGAGGGTCTTTGGCATAAGGGGGTTGGACCAGGGCAAGCGCCAAGGCATGGTCCACTGGAAGAGCCTCACTTTTCCTTTCAGGCCATGCAAGGGGGGGCTGGATGGTACCCCGGAATTTCCGGAGCCCTGGGCATCGGGGCCCATTCCCTCACTGTTTCCAGGATGGCTTCGCGGGCCACATGAAACCACGTCGCGAGCCGCATCCGGCCCTCGGGCCTTGTGTTTGACATGTCTGCACTACATTGTTCAGACATTGTGTCAAGACAGTTAATTTGAACTATGTTAAACAAACTAATCTTTAGGATACTGTAGTTTTGCAGTATTGCATGTGTGTATTCAATGTTGTTGGGTCTTCAGCAGCTCATAACCACAAGGGACAGCTGCATGTAGTACAGATTTATTCATGTCTCCTTTGCAAATACATCTTTGTGTTATAAAGCCTCCTTTACCAAGTGTTGTTAAGGTCTTATTAAGGTCTTAGGAACTCCACATCCCCCCTCCCAGCAGCTTCTAATTTATCTAGTTCATTTTTCTCGAGAATGCCTTTCATAAGCAATTCTCCATTCATTCAGTCTCACTGATTGCCTTTAAATCTTACATCACTTCCTTGTCTATTACATTGAATATATGTGTATATTCATGGGTATAGAGCTAACTCCTTTTATTTAAGATCCCTTTAATTGTTATTATTATTATTATTATTATTATTATTATTAATTCCATTTATATCCCGCCCTTCTCCTTTCGGACTCAGGGCGGCTGACAAATGATAAAAAGCTAACATAAATACATATTACACCTAATTAAAATTTAATTAAAACGAAATATTTGAAAGTGTCCAATTAAAAGTAATTAAAACCCCTATAAAATCCCCTAGGCCAG
>NW_015386121.1:1340232-1343250 GCF_001527695.2 Protobothrops mucrosquamatus | reverse complement strand
TGGTTTGGTGATTAGGACAAAGATACTGCCTCTTGTTTGTTCATGCTAATATTACAAAGGAAAGCAATTTTGGGCTAGTGGCTTCAATGGTAATTTCTCCCTCCTTCACATAAATCTTTGCAAACACTGTGCTTATTGTGGATGCTTCCATATGAAACGTGCATTCTGTAAAAAAGATCCAGAATGGCATGACATTGTACACGTTGTCATATACACTATCTCATACAAATATAGAACTGAAGGCTTAGAATTAGGGCTGACTGCTATTAAAATTAATGGTGAAAAATAGTTTAGTTTCCACTTCTTGCAAGAAATGTTGTATGGTTGGGTTGGGTTGGTGTGCAGCCACCCAACCTAAATTTTATTTAGCTCATCTGTTTCTTGGCTGATGTTATTATCCTTTACTGCTTATAGTTTCTAACTGGCTCCTTTGGCTTAATGCTTATTTAGTACCATTGTTGTACTTGGAGTTGTGTTGACCACTAACCTGGTAGCTACCCAGGCCAAATATTCCTCCATTGTTCACTCATGGCAGACCAAAGGCAATGAGCAAAAAAAGATTTCTCTATCACCAATATTTCAAATCAATTTGCCTCTAGAGCAAGTAAACAAAATTACAGTTGGTGGTATTGTTTTATTCCCAACCATTTTAAATCTTATATTTTAAAAAAATCAAAATAGATCAGGGAAAGGGAAAGGAGGAAAATGGTAGAGGAACAAGGTGAGATCTCCCAAAGGAGTGCAAGGGGATAAATTATTAATGGAGACTTATTTCTAGCTCATTCCTGTTATTGATGAATTATTTGCTTAGACAGAAATTGCTGGCCTTTATGCCTGAATCTTTCTAGAAGGGATGCTTGAAACATACAGCTGATATACCTTGGTTGCACAACTCTGGATGACATTTTGAACATTTAAATACTATTTCTGATATAGTTGAATGATCCAAGGCATGATCTACAATATAATGACATGTTTAATTACGATAGCCGATTATTACAAGAAGGAATTCTAATGGTATAAGCAAGGATAATGCTTATACACAGTAGAAAAACTGGAGTGAAACATCCAATATGGTCAGTGGTAATGAACTTATGAATTAATGAACTGATGCAGTGCTAATATTAATGAACAAATCATAGTTATCAGATATTTTTTTATTTATTACAATAAGAACAAGTAATCTTAATAGGAACTGATATTTTTGTTTTCGGTACTTAGAATATACCCACAAATGAACGGGTTTATTCACCTTGGATTGAAATAAATCTTGAAATTTTGTTCAGGTTTCATCTTCCAGCAGGGGATTTTATCTCTGAAGAAAATTCATTAAAAAGAAACACTGATAGTAGTTTTAAAAAGCAAGAGAAAAAACATTTTTTTTCCTTAGAAGATCTTATACTTAATTAAGTACAGGTAATCCTTGACTTACATCCACAACTGACCTCAACATTTCCACTGCTAAGCAAGACAGTTGTTGAGTTTTGCCCCCATTTTATGATCTTTCTTGCCACAGTTGTTAAGTGAATCACTGCAGTTGTTAAGTTAGTAACACAATTACTAAGTGAATCTGGCTTCCCTGTTGACTTTGCTTGTCAGAGGTTTGCAAAAGGAGATCTCATGACTCCAGGATACTGCAGTGGTCATAAACACATGTCAGCTGCCAAACATCTGAATGTTTATCATGTGACCATTGGGATGCTGTTACAGTTGTAAGTGTAAGTTTTTCAGTCCTGTTGTTGTAACTTCAAACAGTCACTAAACAATTGGTTGGATTACCTGTATACATCTTTGGGTACATCTTTACTTCCTCTCTTCCCCCACTCTCTTTCTTCCTTATTAAGGATCTATGTAGATATTTCTGTAATGGTAGTTGCAAAAATAAAAAGTCACTTGAGTCAGTTTTGAGTATAAGGATCAGTAAATTAGCAGCACAGCATTTCATTTTAAATGCAGTGTTCTCTGGGGTAGTTGAACATTAGTTCTTTCTATTTCTATATTCTAATTAAAGTAAGAATCACAGGTTGTTGATTGAAGTGAAAATCAGCTATCATCCTGCTGTCATCTAGCTTTAGTCAATAATGGGAAAATATACTTTTTAACTTTGAACTAACAAAGGTTATTATCTTAATTTATAACACATCTTTTCATTATATTAAAGATAATTTATGTTCATTTAGTAGGACTTCCAATGAGCTTGCCTTCATTCCACTAATTTTTTTCTGCTTCTTTTACTTAAATGATTCAAATAATCTTTTTCCTTTTTAATAAAATGTTATTAGAATTTTAATTACCAAATAAAAAGCAGCAAGAACTAATATTTGGAATGAAAAAAGAGAAAAGAAAAAAAATATTTTTATTCTGATCCTCAAAACCATATCTCATGACTTCATTTTTTTCTGTTTCTCACAAAAAGTCAATAAGGGGTTTCCAATCATCATTAAACTTAGCTAATGTCTATCTTTAATTACAGCAATCACTATGGCCATCTTTGTGAGTTCCATTCTCTTAATTATCCATTCTTCTTTTGTGGATAAAGTCAAATCTTTCCACCTTTGTGCATATAATAATTTCCCTGCAGTTGTTATACAGTATATAAAGACAAAATTTCATAATTTTTCCCTAGCTGCTTATCCATTCTCTGATTTCAATTGCAAATCCTTAGAATCTTCTGTCTATATATATATATGCAGGTCTTGGCGTATTCGGGTCTTTTCCCGTCTAAGATTGAGAGTATCTTGGCGATGTTTCGACGAGGTCCCACTCGTCATCTTCAGGCTGGGGTCTTCGGTTTCGTGTTTGTGCGAGCAAAGTGTGATCGCACACTTTGCTCGCACAAGCACGAAGCCGAAGACCCCAGCCTGAAGGTGACGAGTGGGACCTCGTCGAAACGTCGCCAAGATACTCTCAATCTTACACGGGAAAAGACCCGAATACGCCAAGACCTGCATACCTGTACCCGTGAAAATCTACGAATATATATATATATATATATATATATATATATATATATATATA
>NW_015386121.1:1330606-1340045 GCF_001527695.2 Protobothrops mucrosquamatus | reverse complement strand
GTGGCGGAACTCAAACCTGGCCACGCCCCCATCAAACCCTAGGACCGCCCCTTTAGAAAAAAGATGCAAGTAAAATGTGGGAGGGGCTATTTCCGGTTTGGGAGGGGCTATTTCCGGTGCGGCCGGCCCGGAAAAAGGTGCCGGAACGCCGTTCCGCCGCGTTCCGGCAGAAAAAAAGCCCTGTATATATATATATATAAAAAACTGAGTCCAAAATTTTCTAGCTTTTTCACGTGTCTATCAAACATGATAAAACGTCCCTTCTTGTTGGTCAATTAGCCATTTCATAATAAAAAATAACTATAATAATCATTAATTAATTCTATTTTTAATGTGTTAACATTTAATTAATTTAAAGAAATAAGGGTACAGTCTTCTCTCAGAGGAGCAGAAAGGATTGTTTTCTTGCTGTTACATCAGAGTTCCAATAAGAAGAGCCCACAACACAAGTCAGTAGTGAACATCCTACAGTTAATACTCAAAGCACCTTGGTGCTTCCAACACGAAAGCAGCAGCAATACTCAAAAATCTCAATCTAACCCTATATGACCTTCTCTAAATGTAATACCAGATCAGAGGGCAACTGCGTAGATTCTAAGGCTTCTGGATGCTTTAGTCTTGGAGAATTACATTTATATTTAAATAAATAACTTTTGATTCTCTAAATGCATGTGGTATCTAAGCATCATATCTAACATTTGATAGCTAGGTTTCATGGGAGCCAGAACACAGCAACATTGGAAGGGGAGACAACCAATCACTGTACAAAATACTTAAAAGCAGTTTATGGTGCAACAATTATCCTAGTTCCTTGAACTCTTTGCAACTTTTGCTATTTTGGTAATCAACACTTGGTTGATTCAGATCTATAACTTGGGGAAATAATCTAGTTAATATTTATTATTCCTTGGATTTCTCCAGGGAGTTATCATTGTTGTCTAGAAAGTGGGAAGCAGGAAATTAAGGCCAAAATTATTTTCAAAACATTATATACCTAACTAACACTATCCTAATTGTTCTTGGCATATGTTTGCAATTCCAAGGCGGAGCCATTTATAAACTTTGAGGTAACCCAAAATAACTTTGTAGCTCTGTTGTGAAGAAATACTAAATGCTATCAAATTTCCACTACTACTTAGGAGGTGAATACCTTGTTAAGAATTAGGTGCCAGGAAACACTTCTTTGTACAACTTTGTATATAATTATTACGTTAGTGTTAGGTTTCACTCAGATGGAAACTTAAACTAGAAGGCTTACAGCCAAATGACATAGTTCTAATACTTCATAGAACCTAGAACAGTTGTTAATAATGAAAAAGACTGTCTAGTAAAAAAAATAGTGTCATATTGTACATATATAAATTCCAAGATTTAAAACTTATCTTTTTTTCCCCTCCTGTCTATATATTATAATGGAATAAAAGTTGCTTATTTCTCAGACAGATAACTGGCTAGCATATATGCATTATTAAAATGGACTAATCTGGATTCAAGCCCTTTCTTTTGGACTTTAACCATTCAACTCTTCACAATTATTAAAAGTAACAACTTGATTCTCCATAATTGCTAATTAATGCCACTACAACAAAGCTCTTCACTGTATGAATTCGTTGGTATTTATAGTACTTATCCAACAATTGACATGTTCTATGCTATGTTTTATTTTGCATAGTTGAGCAGGAAACTGTTTCTTGAATGCCAGATACAATAAATCAACTCGCTGAAATCAAGTGACAGTTTAATTATTCTGCTTTCTTTTACAGTGCAAGTACCCCAGTTATTGCAGCCATGTATTTTCAAGATAATTCAGTGTAAAGAAAATATTAAACCAAATTTATTTGAAGAGCAAATTGTTAATTATCAACAGCTTCCATACACCCTACAATATTTATTTATTTATTTATCATATTTGTACAGCTGTCCATGTGACATGAAAGCGGCTCTGGGTGGCATATAATAGAATATCACTTCTATTATATTTCTGTATTGTAATGGGATCTGAACAAGTACATAGAAAATCTGTAGTATGCCTTCACCAACTTAATTCCTTCCAATATATTGTGATTCCAGCATTCCTAATTCCCCCGCTACATTGCCAAACCGATTAAAATGGGAAAGAATCAGGATGGGAAAAGCTGCTGTATTAGGAGATTAGTTTTATTGTCTTAATTTGTACATTCTTATTTGGTGATACAATTATGTCTGAAATCATTATTGTTGATTTCCTTTTCATTTGACATTTATTGACCCCAAATGATCATGCAAAAAATATTTTCTTTAATAGTGTTTATCTTGTGAAGAAGTGACTTCCAGGTAAATACTACAACAAACAATGAATATGCACTGATATCACTATCCATACTGCTATTTTTCCCCGAATAGATAATTACAGACAAAAGTCAACAGTAGACATCTTTATAGTCCCTCTGTTCTTTGAACTATAGTACTTGTCAGTCCATTAAGTAGACTAGACCAAGAAATCAACTTTGCAGGAAGGATGAAACCACTTTTATTGAGATTGGCTACAATAACAGAATCTTGCAAGTCTGATTGTGCTGACTGCAGCTCCTTTTAGTTCATGTGTCTATCTTAGCTGCTTCTCAATGTTATATGACCATCATGGGCTTAAAATATGTTTTACTCTCCGTGCTTGGTGATGCATTTTGCATATCTCTATGAAAGTCACCTTCTTTACTCTTCATACTAACACAACTAATTGTTAATTGCCATGTAGATAGACATGATAGTTGATAACTTTCTTCCGTATTTAAGTTTTTCAGATAATTTTCAGTGCTTTTGTAATAACTATAAGGAAATGCCTACTATATTGTATTTGGATGCTGAAATTCTTCAGCTTTGTTACATGATTTGGCCCTTTTTTATTAGTTATCAGCTCTTAAGCCTATTTTGTAGTTGTTTTTGAATTCTCTGTTTTAGGTAGCATCAAATTGTCCAAGGTAACTATCCCAAGGCAGCAATTCATGTTATATATCCCTTCAATTCTTAATTTCAGTTGATCCTTAATAGAAAATGCCAGTTCTTGTATCTTTTCTACTATCTATATTGTCTGAACAATATACTTCTTTTTTCCATATTTTTTCTCATACTTCAGTCACATCTGAGACATAGAAAATTTGCATATTATTCATAATTATTTGATTGCTCCAATATTTTCCTTGTTTATATTTTTGTAGTAGTTAATTCTTTTGGGACACTTATTATACATGGTTATACTTCTGTTGGATTATTTCTGATTTGCTAGTTGTGGCATTTAGTTCGTCAGCCATTTGCATTCAAGATTTAATAAGTGATCTCTTTTTTTAGAATGATGAGGTGAAATAGCACTGAGGCGGGTTTTTATTCTGCTCCAATCCAAAGATTTTATATATTAAATGTATAAATGTTCCTCTTTACTTTGCATTGTTAGAATGTCCAAGACTGATAAACTACCATTCTAAAACTCTTTAGTGAACTTTAATTCCAGTTAGGTGGCCTAGAAGGGTCTGCAATTTGTCTTTTCTATGTTGTCATCACCAACATATCAGTAAGCCAACATTTGATGGGAGATGGCTGGAGCTGCCTCCTCAAAGATAGAGGTGGTAATGTTTGCCAGTAACAATCTCATACTTGCTCCAGATTTATAATATTCTCCATTCAAAGAAATGTGTATTATTTATAAAGTACAATTTTACAGATGCACAATGTCTTTGCATAGTCCCTTTGATATAAATATCTGGGAGACCAAAGACAGTGCATTTTCCACTAGAACTTCAATGCCTATTTTTATTCTTTGTAGGAAATGAATCAAAAGTCTCCAAGAATCTGATTGGAAAACAATGTAGATTCACACAATTTGTCAGAATTTTGCTAGATTATTTGCCTCTGGTGGAAATTCCATAGTTCGTTTAAGTGCGGTATTTCTTTACAGAACAATCCTGTTCCCTTTATGAAACTAAATTACCTCTGTTATGCATTTGTGCCAAAGCCCCTCACCAGTGGGATATCCCTGTAGTGGGGACAGAGCTTAAATCAAGCTAATTGCATGATGCAAGATCTCATACCCAAAATATGTATGACAGATTATTAAGTATTGCTAATGTTTGGTGAAAGCAATCCCTTAGAATCCTTGGATAGTGTTTTTAATTAAAAAACTATCCCAATGCAGACAACCTAATCCTATTCTTTGGAGGTAAACAAGTGTACAGAATATATATTTTTTTCATGCAAGAAAAATTACATCCTACCATTAAGGTCATGTACCTAGCAGCAAAGCCTGCTTATATCTACAGAAGTGAGACCTGTTGAATATCCATTGTAAGTCAATATGCAGTAGTCATCACAGAGGTTTTTCAATGATCATTTCATTATTCACAATCATTTAGCTACCATATCATGCCTTCCTCATTTGGAATAATGCAATGTGCTCTATTTGGGTCTTCCCTTGGAGAGCATCTAATAGCTTCAACTAGTATAGAATGTGGTAGCATGAATAGTCAATGGCTGGTCATTTGGCACATATAATACTGCTACTGCAATTCAGCATGCTGGCTGTCACTTTTAAAGCCATTCATGGTTTTGGGCCAAGCTACCTGAGGGACTATATCTGCTTGGTTTCTACCCATTGTATCTGGTCAGGCAGGATAAACATGCTATGGGTCCTCTTAGCCAAGGAATGCTAGTTGGTGGGCTGAGGAGGTATACCTTTCCTGCCATAGCCCCTGCCCTATAAAACATTCTTCCTCTAGAGATTAGGATGTCCCCAACCCTGATGGCCTTTCATAAGGCACTGAAGACCTGGTCTGTTCCTGGGTCCCCAAATTGGGCCCCCAATTTGATAAGGGTACCATCTCCTGGCTTTGCCAATGACTGTCCATTGTGATACTTTCCTTGGCAGTTATATATTTTAATTTTAATGTTGTTATTATTCTTTTTACTTTAATACTGTTTGCCACTCAGTCATTTGTCAAAATGGACATCCATACAAATGGCTAATAAATAAATAAAAGAATTAAATGTGCTAAGATAAGCCGAAGTATATTTCCTATGCTTCGATGATAGAACAGTGGCACAGTTTTTGTATTGTCTAGATCCATGAATCCTGCTAAACCTTGTTTTTTTTTTAAATGAGCTACTCAATCAGTGTCCTAATTTATAATTATCTTTAATCCATGAACCATAGTTTACACATCACAGTAGTTGGATCACACCTCATGCTGAACCAGTGTGACCCGGTGGACACAGTGTGAGTTAGAACTAGCAAGGCCAAGGTTCAAATCTACCACGGTGAAAATCACTTTGTCTGATCTCAATCTGTCAGTCCAACCCAAATAAAGTCAACCTATCTCATAAGGTTATGGGGGTGTGAGTCAGATTGGAAATTAGGGAATCAAATAGACTTAATTGGATCCAGAATGAAATATTACAAGTCTTCCATTCACAGCACTCTGCTTCATAAAAGCATTATAGTACTTTAATACCTGCCAAATTCTAGCATCTCATGATACAGTTTGAAACACATGATTCTGACATTTAATAGATAAGGTGATAGCAGTCAAGTATTTCATAGATATGATATTAGACAATAAGCTGGAGAAGGTTAAAATGTCTATCCAATTGATATGAAATGACAGAATTGGTGTTTTGAATGCTGTAAATGAGAATTGGTAGAAGTACTGTATGAAGGATGGTTGTCCCAGAGGGATTAGAGAAGCAGTCAGTCTAAAACTAAACAGAATATTAAGGATAATAGAGTTTGAAAAATGAACTATTGGAGATTTATTACGGCACACAAGGTAATGTTGTCGTTTAGTCAATTCTGTAGAAGTAGTAAAAGATCTATTTGGGCAAAGTTTGAATAATGGACACACTTTCTTGATATTTCAAGGAGCTTAGCACTGCTTCTGACTTTCCTGTCTGTCTGTCTGTCTGTCTATGGGTACGAAGGCAAAATTCTACTGCCAGGAATAATTGCAGAAATTGAATTAAGTTGATTTTTATCATAGAAGTTGGAGTCTATATTCCGTTCTGGTCAATTTGAGAATAAGTAGGAAACTCATTAGGGGAATCTTTAATCACTTGATATTTACTGGAGGATTATGAGGCTTTTTTCCTTCTTGTTTTTCCTGCATATCTTTGTGAAGTTTTGTATTCACAAATTCTGTTACTACAAAAACAGTAACTGATCATAGCAATTAGTGGTCTAGATAGAAAACCAGAAGTTTTTTTTAATCATACAGATAAACATTGTGGTATACTTAACATTACATTGATAGCTAGGAGCTACAATGTGTTTAGAAAGTGTATGTATTTAAATTCTTAATATTTGAGTTGAAACCTTTAGCAATAGCATTGTCTATTTTAACAACAATAAGATGTTCAATTCTAGAGTGATTCTAAGAAACTGGTGCATCTCTCCTTTAAATATAGACCTGAAGAAACTAGGCTTAATTTCATCTACAGTAAATGAGGTGTTTCTATTCTGTTAGAGCAATTTGTAAGAAGGCATGGAGAAGACGACAATACTGCCATGATAATTAAGTGTAGGGGGTCACAAGGGCTGACGGGGGAAGCCTTTGGTAATGATTTAAATTATATGAATTATTATCAGGAGTAGTACAAAATAGAGTTAATTTGCCATAGTTCAATCGTAGAGATAGCTTTGATCATGCCCTCATTCTAGAGTTTACTCTGGAATTTAGGCCAGTGGTCCAATAACTATCCTTTGCAGAAATCAGTCATACAGCAACCTACATTCTTGCTGCAGTGAACTTCACTTAACTTAGTACTGCAAATTTCACAATTTCACAAAGCTTTAGGTCAGGGGTGTCGAACTGCTGACCTGTGGGCTGGATGCGGCACGCAGAAGCCCGTGCCCACCTCAGCTCTGGCAAGGGGAAAAAAGTCACGATACATCACAACACGTCACGTGATGTGGCGAGTTTGACACCCCTGTTTTAGGTGATGCAGGCCCTCTTTCCACAGGTGTCTGTGTACTACAAGAGCAATTTGGGGGGGGGAAGGCTCAAGGGATGCTACTGAAGATAAGTGAAAGACTTCCAGGAAAGACTTCAGAGTCACAACCTGTTATTAAAGAGAAAGGGTCACTGCTGCAAAAAATGGGGTTGGTTTGCTCCAGCAAGACATAACCTGACTGAAGTCACAAAACAGGAACAGAGGTTGGAGTTACAGGATTATCTGTGATTTTCAGCCATTTGCTATCTCATAGCTGAAAATAACTCACAGGGTTGTTATGAAGATAAAAGAACATTCTTGCATGTGCTGCTTTGATCGGAGAAGAAAGGTAGGATATAAATGTAATATTTTTTTTTAAAAAAACTTTCTCAGCTTGCCGATAACCTAAAAGGGTCCTCCTTCCTTTAGAATAGGATATAGAGTACTTTCCAACAGGAGTCCTTTGAAATCCTTCATAGTATGTCATGGGAAAACGTTGAACAAATACAATGATTAAGCAAAATTGTTCACTTTTCTATTCCAGTTCTTTTTCTAGCACATTGCTGCACAACCGAGGTTTTCTATGAATAATTACAGTGCATTGGAGACATCATATTACCACTCAGTTGACTTTCTTTAATTGGCATATTATTGCATCCTCATAAACTCTGTCAGGAATTGCAATGGAAGGGTTTGAAGTTTGATGGGGGGGGGGGGGGGAAGCAAGCAAAAACCTAAAGAAAAAAAGAAGTTATTTTAAGATGAAGGATTTAAAATTCCAGGTTGCCTGGATGTGGCTGAGAGTGAACAAAACTGCTTTGAATTTCTTGCTTTTAAGAATGCTAATGTAATGAGCCTATTAAATTGTCTCTATGGTAATGAATATAAGCTCTGGCGGGACTGGACCAAGCAACTGAGAATTTCAAATGATATGAATTTCTTTGAGTGACTTAATGACACATCTTTCTATTTATGGATTTGATCCAGTTCTTCCCTTCATGACTCAGGATAACGATTCTGACAATTAATTGAAGAGAAAAACTCTGTGTTCTTGAGATAGTTCTTGGTAATTGCTGTTTTTTTGTTTTGGCCTTTCTATGCTTAACCTAGTCCCTAATAATGATTACTTTCCTCTGTGCTCCTCTAATGAAAGCTGTAGGTTGAGTAAAAGAGAATGGCATTTCAAGAAAATGGTTGATAAGAGAGATTTTAGCTTGGGGCATAAATATTCTCATTAAAGGTACGGGCCTTTTCACTTCCAAGTAATCATTTTGAGATTAGATAAGTGTTACTTATTAGAAATTTGTACTGAAAGAATCCAAGCATCCATTTAGAAAAGCCTCAAGGAATGTAGGATAACTGGCTTGTCTTTAATTGTTTCATAAAACTGCTTTCTAAAATGTCCTAGAAAAAGGACAGTTTAGAAGGAAAATGAATAATGGTAGATAAATTTTGAACAGTGTTTCAGTGAATGATTATTGTGGGAGTAAAAAAGTATGAAAAATACTTTCTAGACAAATATTTTTATATAATATTTAAACCAGTTTTATCCAATTAAAACACGGTGCATATTCTATAGGAGCATGTTGTGAATTGCTTTGAGGATTTCCTTGAGGATTTCATTTGATCTAAGTTTCACAGTCAATCAAGCTTCACTGTATATTCCAAGTCGTTAAGGGTACTGGAAGACATTGGTCCTTGGTACTTCTCTAAATTCTGTTATGCAATTTTCAGGTTAAAAACTATACAAAACCAAGTAAATAAGCAACTGTCAGGATATGAAGTATAGATTGATTGATTCATTTTGCTTTGGGTTCCTTTTTTTTTTTTTTTTAGAAAATGCTCTTCAGAATCTCCAGTTTTCTCCTTAATAGTGCCATCAAAATTATAAGAATGTTTATTTACCTTATACACATTAGATATGCATTAGCTGTCAATGGATGAAAGCCATTTACTCTTACATTCATGTCATCCTATACCAAAAGTTACATGGAATTCAATAAAGTCACCTTTTTTATTTCTCCACTGAAGTAGAATTGATACAATAAACTTTTACAGAATTGATTACTTTCATCCAAAGGAAATAAAGATAAATCATGTCTGAGCTAGAGGATAGTGCCAAAAACTTAATAACTTTTATAATGGTATTTTTGTACAGGTAAACCCCCAAATCTGCAAACCAATAACTCAATATAGTTTCATATTAGGACTTGAATAGTCCTATAACATAATAATAATTTTACACCATGAAAATCATGTGTGACATTTTAAGTTCTATTTTAAGATTTATAAAACTTCTTTTAGTTAGCCTGTGAATAAATTTGACATTTTGATCTGATGCTCATTTATAGATCTCCTTTCAAAAAGAGATAAGAGTATTCTATAATGTTCTAGTTCTCTTTTATTCACAGGAATCTGGAAAACAATTTGTTTGTTCCTTATGTGCTTTGACTTGTATCCAGTGCTTTTTTTGTAAAAAAAAAAAAAA